>NC_043014.1:25069881-25072381 GCF_006345805.1 Octopus sinensis | reverse complement strand
TGTCGATCAGGACAAGAAACAATTGTAGTGGCGGTTTTTTTGACTTTTTATTAAAATTTTATGTATTGATTAAGTCTTTCCTTGTTTGTTTTGCAAAATAGTGGTTTTGTCTCTAATAATATTATATATATATATATATATATATATATATATATATATGTATATATATATGTATATATATATATATATATATATGTATATATGTATATGCATATATATATATATGTATATGTAGGTCCCGGGTTGAATCGGGGTTAACCACAGTAAATAAGGTACTCAATACATAGCAGAGTAAATTAATTTATTTTATATCCTGCCGAAGAACCTGAGAGACCTGCATGGGGTGGATGCAGATGTCTTTAAAATGAAACTGGATCTCTTCCTGTCAGGTGTCCCAGAAGAACCAACTTCACGGCAGGAGGTGCAGATGAGGACAGCTGCATCGAACTCTCTCATGCACCAAATGGCAGTTGCTAGAAAACGTTCGTGAAGTAAAACCAAGTAGCAACACCAAATGGCGGTGCCCCAGCATGGCCACAGCTCATGATCTGAAACTAGAATCAATCAATCAATCAATCAATCATATGTAATATATATATATATATATATATATATGTAATATATATATATATATATATATATGTATATATATATATAATATATATATATATATAAAAGGGCTTAGTAAAATAAATACTTTGCCGCATACTGAACTCATTAGAAATAGCAGCTAAAAAACTTTTTTAAAGCTATTTCTAATACTTAAAGAAAATCTCTCTCATATATAGTGTTTGCTTAATTCAACTCACAAAAGTTTGGGGGTAAGGACATCGAAAAATCAAATGCTAAGGTTATTCGAGAACGTACGTTTCAAGATTAGTCAAAACAACATTTCTATCATCGGCTCAGAAATTCCTTGGTTTGGATTTGGAAACACTGAAAATAAGAACATACCCTTTCGAAGATCTGCTCCCAACTAACAGTGCCAACAAATTCAAATAAGCAAGCGAAGAATCTCTGTTCTCCCCTTTCCACCAGCGTGGGTTAAAATCATCAAACACTATGCTTATTTCGGTAAAATCTGAAGCATTAATCGGAGGGAGATTAATTATAATTTCAACAATTGAGGGCAAAATTAATTAATTATTAATCAATTTCACCAAGTGTTCAGTATGCAAAGGGACCATTCAAGGCGAATTCAAATTATTACATTATATAAAAGGGCTTAGTAAAATAAATTACTTTGCCGCATACTGAACTCATTAGAAATAGCAGCTAAAAAACTTTTTTAAAGCTATTTCTAATACTTAAAGAAAATCTCTCTCATATATAGTGTTTGCTTAATTCAACTCACAAAAGTTTGGGGGTAAGGACATCGAAAAATCAAATGCTAAGGTTATTCGAGAACGTACGTTTCAAGATTAGTCAAAACAACATTTCTATCATCGGCTCAGAAATTCCTTGGTTTGGATTTGGAAACACTGAAAATAAGAACATACCCTTTCGAAGATCTGCTCCCAACTAACAGTGCCAACAAATTCAAATAAGCAAGCGAAGAATCTCTGTTCTCCCCTTTCCACCAGCGTGGGTTAAAATCATCAAACACTATGCTTATTTCGGTAAAATCCGAAGCATTAATCGGAGGGAGATTAATTATAATTTCAACAATTGAGGGCAAAATTAATTAATTATTAATCAATTTCACCAAGTGTTCAGTATGCAAAGGGACCATTCAAGGCGAATTCAAATTATTACATTATATAAAAGGGCTTAGTAAAATAAATTACTTTGCCGCATACTGAACTCATTAGAAATAGCAGCTAAAAAACTTTTTTAAAGCTATTTCTAATACTTAAAGAAAATCTCTCTCATATATAGTGTTTGCTTAATTCAACTCACAAAAGTTTGGGGGTAAGGACATCGAAAAATCAAATGCTAAGGTTATTCGAGAACGTACGTTTCAAGATTAGTCAAAACACATTTCTATCATCGGCTCAGAAATTCCTTGTTTGGATTTGGAAACACTGAAAATAAGAACATACCCTTTCGAAGATCTGCTCCCAACTAACAGTGCCAACAAATTCAAATAAGCAAGCGAAGAATCTCTGTTCTCCCCTTTCCACCAGCGTGGGTTAAAATCATCAAACACTATGCTTATTTCGGTAAAATCCGAAGCATTAATCGGAGGGAGATTAATTATAATTTCAACAATTGAGTTGAATTAAGCAAACACTATATATGAGAGAGATTTTCTTTAAGTATTAGAAATAGCTTTAAAAAAGTTTTTTAGCTGCTATTTCTAATGAGTTCAATATGCGGCAAAGTAATTTATTTTACTAAGCCCTTTTATATAATGTAATAATTTGAATTCGCCTTGAATGGTCCCTTTGCATACTGAACACTTGGTGAAATTGATTAATAATTAATTAATTTTGCCCTCAATTGTTGAAATTATAATTAATCTCCCTCCGATTAATGCTTCGGATTTTACCGAAATAAG
>NC_043014.1:24997381-25064881 GCF_006345805.1 Octopus sinensis | reverse complement strand
ATGTTTTTTCTGTAAGTGACATACATATTGCTTGATTACATGTCACTATGTCTCTCAGGTACTGTGTTTTGCACTGTTGGGACATTACGAAGCCCGATATTCAGCAAGAATACTGGTGTGACATATATGGTGTCAGTAGTGGCTACTGATCTGACATGCACCAAGGTGTCAGAGGTGGTCACCCTAGATCCTTCGTTATTTGAGGTGGTTGTGAATACTGGTGAGTGTTTATCATAATGGATGTCCAGTGAAGCCAGGTCAGTTGCCTTACAAAAAAGCAACCTCCAAAAAGCCTGTTGTTCAGCAGCCACTATCTGTACTGCATCCACACACTTCCATGGGAGTGGAATTGTATCTTGTGATCTAACTCTGTGTCACTGGAGGCTGTTCTTCCTGGTTTTCAGGTGAGTGGAACAAGCACTGCTCACATGGGATTTGGGATAAGCAAATCTGCAGCCTGTCCCAATGTCACCATGCCAGCGGGTACCCTTTACATAGAACTTGCAAACTGGCTTGGTTTCCTTTTTACCAGAGCCATTGTCTTTGCAGGTTCTATTTCATTTTCTTTGTGAGCCCACCTTGGGCCCACATCCATTCTCAGCTTGCTGGCCCGCTGGTGTGTTTGTCTTCATTTGGTTCTCCTGTTTTAGTTGCTGCTGTTGTTCTCCTCTACACATGTCTTCACCTTTGGCTTTGTTGGTTTCTCCTGGTGCACTTTGGCATTCTTCATGGACACACAGCTGTCCAGGGTGCTGGTGTCTTCTTTGTTTTGTTGCTCTCTTTCAGCTTTACCATACCCTTCTCGGATTCTATAGAGTCACTAGTTTCTTTTTCTTTTCCCCCCTTTGGTACCTTCACCTCTTCAAATATTTTCTTTAATAATTCCATGTTTGGTTGTATTCAGGTATATGAGCAAAAGAGATCATTCTTTTTCCTTTCAATTTGAGCCATGGTTCAGTGAAAACCAAAGCTCTTCGAGGCCTCTGAAATAAGAGTGTTTGGTACCATTCCTTCTGCCAGCTCCCATGCAAGGAGCATTGTTTTAATTTCCTTGACCTGACAGTTTCTCTGAATTTTGAAACTTATGCTTTCTTTTGTGTAGTTTGCTTTATTGAGGTCCATGTTGCTGAGACAGGGAGAGAAAAAAAATACCAAGAAGTGGGGACAGATATATATAGAGAGAGATGGTGAAGAAAGCAGAGTGATAAACAGGGAAAGTGAGAGAGAGAGAGAGATAGATAGATAGAGAGAGATAGAAATGTAGAGGAAATGAGGGGGCAGAGAGAAAAGAAATACAAAGGTAATGAAAAGAGCAGGGACATTTATAAAGATAGTGAAGAAAGGAAGACAGAAAGGAGAGATGTAAAGGTAGTGAGGGAAAGCAGAGAAGATATATACACTGCAAGAGTAAAAGAGAGAGAGAGAGAGAGAGAGAGGGAGAAAGAGAGATATAGTGAGTGAGAGGAGAAAGACAAGACAAACTAGAAATCGGTATGTATGAGAGGGAGGATATATATAATATATACATACATATATATTGTATATACATATGTATATACAGGGTGGGGAAGCAAAATTTACAATGAATGTTAAGTTGTTTTTTCTCAGCAGGCACTAAGTCAATTGTTTTGAAACCTAGCATATATTGATGTCGTAATCATACCTAACACTATTATCCTTATCTTTTCAAAAACATTTGCCCATAAGGGTAATCAGGAAAGCAAATGTCAAAGAGTGTGTGATTTGCTGAATGCACTCGTCACACCAAAGGAGATTTCAAGGTTTGGACAGTTTGACTGAGGAAAGGCAAATCAGGAGGCTGCACCAGGCTCCAATCTGATCTGGCAAAGTTTCTACAGCTGTATACCCTTCCTAACACCAACCACTCTGAAACAGCAGTGGGTAATTTTATGTACCACCAGCACGGGGGCCAGTCAGGTCACACTGGCATCGAACACACTCTAATGGTGCTTTTTACATGCCACCGGCATGAGTGCCAGTCAGGCAGCACTTACATTGTACACACACACGCACACACACATACAGATATATATATATGTACAGATATACATGTACATATATATATGTACATATGTATATTATATTCAACATGGGCTATGACAGCTGAGAACATGTGTAGGCTCAGTGAAACATCAGCTATGACAGCTGAGGATATGCATAGGCTTGAAAGAAATGAAGCCAGTATGCTTTGCTGGATGTGCAGTGTCAGTGTGCATGTTTGACAGAGTGTAAGTATCTTGAGAGACAAGTTAGTCATAAGAGGAATCAGGTGTGGTGTGCAAGAGATATAGTCATGTGATGTGAATGGACGAAAACAGCTGTGTAAAGAATTACCGATCTCTAACTGTGGAAAGGGTGTGAAAGTCACATATGCCTTAATTTCCTTGATGAGATCTTCATAATGGGAATGACAAAATGACATAAATATCCAGAATAATTTGAAAAATTGATTCAGATAAAACATACTTACCGTGAGATTTTATCCAAATGTTCATTAAGTATAGTGGCCAGCAATACCACTGTAGTCACATGACATATGATGGGATTATTTTTCCTTTGGTGTAGTTGAACACTGTAGTGAGTGATTTGGCCACTGCATCACTGTAGGTGCAGTAATAAGGGTTAACACCTCGTTTTTGATTGTCCGCAGCTTAGCACCAAAAACTTAACTTTGACTAGTTGGCACTTAGAGTTAGATCTGTTCACAAGTCCTCGCTGTGTTGTTGGTGTTGATTTCTCAATGTGTGATGGTACACACATCTCTCCAACATGCAATCACTAACATGACAACTCCACTTAAGCACAGCCATAATGCATAACATCGCACATTCAGCCAGATAACACTTTTATGGAACAATCATAAAAATGTTAGTAAATGTTTACATCTATTTTGAGGTCATGAATATTACATGCACACATACACATCACGAATGAACACACAAAAACTCCATTCCGCTTCACTGTTTTAAGAGTCAATTTAATCTGCTACATTGAACAACATTTGTAATAAAATGTTAAGAATTGTTGAAATTACGACTCAGTCTCCTGTTATATATACCTTCTGATTAATTTTCTCACTCACTAAACTGCTGACCACTCATTCAATTATTCCCAAACTTCATTCAACAGGAAGTGTGGGAAGTATTGACCAGGGTCATCCATTTTTGGCTCAAACTGTTAACATAACAACTGCTAGCTCGTGTGTGAGCTAGCAGGGGTTGGTTGCAGCAACTGCTAAGTTAGATAGGATGTGAGTTTTGGACTAAGTACAGCTGGACAGTCATCATCACAAGAAGGTAGGTGAACTGTATATTATTTTCCCTCATACAACAGTTCTTTTTCTAGTCTTTCCTGTTTCACTCAATTAGTAAAATTTCTTTCTTATTCTCCTTCACTTCTTTATATTTTCTTTAAAAACTTCTCTATTTTTTGTAGGTTTTGACAATGGCAGACGCAGGAGCAAAGAAGAAACACCGGCAATATAATGTCAAATATTTGAAATATGGCTTTATTCCATTACTTCACAGCAAGCAATTGCTGTTTCACCAGATATGTGAGAAGACATTCTCAAATGAAGCCATGAAGCCTTAAAGACTGAGCAAACATTTCAAGAAGTTGCATCTCAATAAAACCAATAAAGATGTGGGCTATTTCAAAGACTTGCATGACAAACATGGAAAGAGCAAAACTTTACATGACATGTTTGCCAGTGTGACACATAACAATGACAATGGCCTATGCACTTCTTATAATATTGCTCTCTTCATTGCCAAAGCAGGCAAAGCCCATAGAATTGGGGAAACTTTGATTGCTTAAGTAATTCATAAAGTTATGACAACTGTTCTGAAGAAAACTCCTGAACCAGTTTTGAAAGCTATCTCTTTGAGCAATAATACCAGACAGAGGGGCATTGATGAAATGGCCACTGATATTGAAGAAAATCTTTGCAACATTTTACGAAACATGGAGTTTAGCTTGCAACTAGATGAATTAACTTTGCTCAATGACAAATTTCTGCTCTTGGCTTATGTACAATTCATTCATGGCAGGAAACAATACCAAGAAGTTCTGTTTGCTTGCACTATGGAAACCAATATGAAAGAACACTGTATTTCATACTGTGGATGAATTTTTGAAGCAGAAAGAAATACCAATGAAAAACATTCTTGCATGTGCAACAGACGGTGCTGCATCTAAGGTTTGGTGGTTCTAAGGTTTCATCGCATTTCTCAAGCAAGCAGTCCTAAATGTTATGGTCATTCACTGTCTCGTCCATCAACAACATTTAGTCACTAAAAACATCACTCCATGTCTAAATGCTTCTCTGACCATCGTGATTGCAGCTGTGAACAAAATCAAAGCTCACTCATTGAATTTGTGACTTTTCAAAATGCTGTGTTCTAAAAACAACGAAGAATTTGAGAGGCTGCTACTGCACACAGAGGTGTGATGACTTTCTAAAGGAAACTGCCTTGCTTGCTTTTTCTCACTCTTTATCTGTGTCATTAATTTCTTACAGTCAGTGGATTTGTTGCTAACAGAACAACTCACAGCCATTAAGCTCCATGTTGCCTAGTTGGCTGACATTCTCACAAAGTTCAACAACCTGAACCTCCAAATGCAAGGTGATGAAATGAACCTCATCAAATCCAAGTCAGCCATCCCTGGTTTCATTGTGAAACTGCCCTTTTACCAGTGAAATATTGGATGCAAAGACTTCTGTCAATTTCCAAGCCTTAGAGAACTGGGAGAATGCTCATCTGATGATATGCTTCTCCTTTTCCCAGAGTATCTCAAGAGCATTGAAGCTGACATGAAACTGCATTTTCAGGATTTGTCAGATCAGGAAATCCTGCCTTGGATCTTGGACCCTTTTCAGGTCACAGATATCGACATGGACGGGCCCATTCAAAGAGAACTTATTGGACTTGTGAAATGATTTTTTTAAATGGCACGTTTACCAAGAATTTTGGCTGCAATCCACTGTTCTAGAAAAATTTCCTGCATTGAGGGAAAAAGTAAAGTTGTTTTTATTGCCTTCCCAACATCGTATTTAGTTGTTTAGTTTCAGTGTGGTGTCCCAGATTCTCAACAAGTCAAGAAATCACCTGGATATTGTGCAGAGATGAGACCTGCGACATCACTCTACCGGCATGAAGCCCAGTATTGAAGAACTCTTGAGCAAGCATCAAATTCATCCTTCACATTAATTACATGTATGACCATGGATATTGAAAAAAAATGCTATTCAGAACTATGTTTCTATCAACTTTACTAAGATTAGATGGTGGAAAACATCAATTTTACTTCAAGTACCTTCTTATCACAATAAACATAGTGTTGAACATTTTTTAGGGTGAGGCAGGGGTAATAGATGGGCGAAAGTATTGAAAAAGAAGCGACAGCTTGGTCAAGTTTGGGAAGCACTTGTCTAAATTACACAAAAATGAAAATAACACTGACATTTCAATTTAACAGATATATTTACCAATATATATATATATATATATATGAAGTTAATCCAAACAAGAAAGCACAAAAAAAACACAACAACGCGAGGACGTGTAACAAATATAGTATTATTGGACGCTCAGGAAAGAAGGAAATGCATTTCTAAATCTCTCAGAGAATTTATACAGTAGCAGTACGATAAGGTGATGTTATGTTGCCAACTTAATGTGGCAGTCCCATGAAAGGGAAGAATGCTACTGCTATTTAGCCCCAGGAAACACTGTTTCCAGTTGGCCATGAACACATTTTCTATGTCCTTGTGTTTTCACAGGGGGATATAAGCACCTCCAACCAGCAAAGCCAGCATCCAGAAACTAGTTTCAGAGTCATTGCTCATCATCAGTCTGGAGTAGCATGGCTTGCTAGCTGTAGATGCTCATTCACCTTTGAAAACAAATATATTTCAAGTGAAATACATTCACTGATTTCAAAAATAGAAATATTGCATTTCTAAATCTCTCAGAGAGATTTATACTGTAGCAGTACAAGGTAATGTTATTTTTCCAACTTAATGTGGCAGTCCCATGAAAGGGAAGAATGCTATGAGCATGAACACTTAGCAAGCCATGCTACTCCAGACTGATGATGAGCAATGATTCTGAAACTAGTTTCTGGGTGCTGGCTTTGCTGGGTGGAGGTGCTTATCTCCCCCTTTGAAAACCTAAAGACACAGATGTGTCATGACCAAATGGAAACGGTGTTTCCTAGGGCTAAATAGCAGTAGCATTCTTCCCTTTCATGGGACTGCCACATTAAGTTGGCAACATAACATCACCTTATCATGCTGCTACTGTATAAATATCTCTGAGGGATTTAGAAATGCAATATTTCTATTTTTGAAATGAGTGAAGGTATTTCATTTGAAATATATTTGTTTTCAAAGGCGAATGAGCATCGACTGCTAGCAAGCCATGCCTTTCTTCGTCTGTGACACGTTATTTTCATTTTGCTATCCTGCGTTATGTGAGTTCGTTTCTATCTGTTTCTTGTACATTTGTGCTATTTGTTATATACCTTACCCGAATTTGAACTGTTGTCTTTTGACAAACTGTAATTTTCACCCTACGGGGCAGAAAAAGGATTTTCCTGAGATAGGAAAAGGAAATGCAACTGTGAACCAGCAGGATACAAAGGAAAAACAGAGTTTTTCAACCGCATGGGCGGCAATGCTACAGAACTTGAAGTAACAATGGACCAGCTTTTCAAGCTTAGAAATCTAATTAAAAAAAGTGGAGTGGAGACCAAGTTGTTGCCACCCCTTGAGACAGTACAAGCCATTAATGTGAAAACAGTTGGGTACAAAGCCTATAACATCAAAGAAAAGTGTATAATGGATGTAAAAAAATGAAGCAGTAAAAAAATGTATGGCACCTATCTGGAATAAAGTACGCTACGTTAGCTGAGGAGCAAGAAGTGCCCCAATTGAGTCACATTTCGAGTTGGCTAGCATAGCCAAGGAGGTATCAACACAAACGTTGAAGAATGAAGAGATAATGCTGCTGCCCACTGACTTGGGTCGCAGGACCACAAAAGTGACAGTGGAAGAGATCTCGGTAGGGTATGAGTTAAAGTGGGTAGTAGCTGCAGTAGTGTACGATGTGGAGGAAGAAATTTCAATCCTACAAATGAGGAAAAAAGATGTGGTAAACTGGTGAGGACAATCCTTGGAAATGGTCATTCAAGCGGCCAAAATTTACCTGATAGGGTGTTGTAGGGGAGGGGCATACAATTCATATGTTGGTAGAAGGACATAGGCTCAGATGCTTCAAATGTGGAGAGAAGGCTACATCCGTTCCAAATGCGCCAAAAAAAAGATGGTGAGGCCCCTCCCCAAAAAGCTGCAAACGGGAAGAAGGAAAAGAACATGACAAAGGAAGTGAACAACAAAGAGTAAAATGCAAAAAAAGAAAGATGAAGTAGAAACTAAAGCAGACACGAGTAAAGACAACGAAGAAATGGACCTCCCCACAGTCACCCATAAGAGAAGAAAAAATACACATTTGCAACTCCCTCCCCAAACAAAAAAAAAATCAACAAAAATGACAGCAAACACACAAAACCAAATTCCCCAATCCAACCCCATTTGCCAAACTCCTCCCCAAAATACAAGAAAAATTGTGATGTTCAAGGAAAATAATGAACCATTAGCAAAAGTGATCAAACACCATCACATGGTGAGAACTTATAAACAAAATAAAGACAAACCAAAAGATGTAAGATTTGCTAAAATGGAGAGAACCCTTTTTCCAGAGCTGAAATCTCACTATCATGAGGATATAAGAGATGTTAGCTCTGATGTGACAGAGGGGAGGCTTATTGTAAGTCCAGCTGCCACACCTAGAAAAAGCCCAGCAGCTACACCATCTAAAGAGAAAGATGGGGAGGTAGGCGGATTTGTGCAGCCCCTCCCCCAACTTAAATTGTAAGTACCCCTTTAAAATTTTTATACCATGTCGATTAAGTTAGGGTGCATGAATGTGTGCAGTCTGGGGTCGTAATGGAAACAAACTTGTTTCTTGGATGACCTCAGGTTACATGATATAGATGTGTGCATCGTAACTGAGTCCAAAATGAGTGGACCACAAGCGTTCTTGCCTCTCTTGAATGGCTATGAAAAATTTATTGCTCCTAGCTGACAAGGAGGAGGGGGTGTGGTGGTCTTATTCAGGAAGAACTTGGATGTACAAGTTAGTACTGTCTTTCTGGATCCAGAAGGTAGGCTGGTCATCCTGGATGTGACCCACAAGATTAAACAGTCCATCAGGTTGGTAGCTGTCTATGCTCCTAACGAGTGTGGGCAGTCTGGTTTTTTTTGAGACCTGGAGCAGTTTCTAGTGATGTCAAAAACAGTAGTTCTGTTAGAAGACTTTAATACTATCCTTGATGCACGGGTGGATGGTGTTGGCTCAACTGATAGGAAAGGAAATCCTGGCCTCAAAGACTACTAGAGAGCTATAATCTAGTAGACCGTTATAGACTGGATGAACCAAGCATTCCACAGTGGACGTGGAGTAATAACGACGGCTTCACAGATCTTCTATAGATAGGGTATTTGTTAGAGATAGGGATACATTTAGATGTCCATGATTTTTTATTGTACCTTACATGGACCACAAATTTGTGATGTGTGAGGTACGCAGATAAATGTCAAAGACAGGGACCTGGGTACTTGGAGATGAACAAGTTTATTTTGACTTGTAAAGTCTTCCGTGCCCGGATTAAGGAGTTAGTACAGAGGGCACTATGTGACACCATCATTAATAATAGATGGTAGCATGCCTCCAAGAGAGCCATTCGTTTAGAGCCTATTAGATTTAGCAATCAGCTAAGTTTGGATAGATCTAGAAGAGAAGGGGAATTAGTTAAGAATTTAGATGAGGCTATGGACTCTGGCTCTGCTTCAAGAGTGCAGGCAGCGACAATGACCTTGTACCGTCACCTCAAAGCCAAACATGAAGGTAGCACAGTTAGAGCTAAGTTACATGCAGGGTTGAGGAAGTGTTAACATTGCTGGATGGGCAAGTTGTGTGGAGAGTTATAAGGGCGAAAAAGCCTCTATAAAGTTTTTAACTGACAAACAGAGGTGCAAGATCTATGGACAGGAAATGATGCAAAGGGCCTTTCACCAGCATTTCACCCGGTTGTTTGGGTAAAGCAGAGCACTTGAGCTTGGGGAGCCCTTAAAGGACTTTCTAGCTGGTGGGCCATGACTCTTGGCACAGGAGGCGAAGTGCTGTGAAGGACCGATTACTCCTGCGGAAGTAAAAGAGGTGTTGGCCAAGTGTGCCAGGGCTGGATGATCTACTCTATGAGTTTTATCGTAGCATGCCGGACTTGTTTGGGGACCTGCTGGCCAGCGTCTACACAAACTAGCAATGGAATGGGAGGATTCCCAGCTCTGTGAGTGGTGACATTGATCCAGAAGGATCCAAGAAAGGGGTATAATAGTAATTATAGGCCCATAACTCTACTTAATGTAGAGTTAAAGCTTTTGGCCAAGGTGTTTGCCAAAAGGTTGACAGCTGTCGTGGAGAAACTTGTAGGAAAGGCACAGACATGTGCCATCCCAGGCAGGTTGATCCAGGACAATCTTTACCTTATATGCTACACCTTAGACAGGGTTGGTAAATTATCCAGTAAAGGTGAGGCAATGGTCCATTTAGCCCAAAGTAAAGCATTTGATAGGGTAAACCACCAGTAACTGGCAGTGGTCCTCAAAGTGGCTGGGCTGGGCCTGGACATCCATAGGTGGATCTCCGGCATGTACAGCGACATCAAATCCACCATCCAGATAAACAACCGTTTATCTATCAGAGCTGTTTTCAATCAAGCACTCAGTTTGTCAAGGGTGTTGCCTGTCTCCACTTCTGTACATTTTGGCTCTTGAGCCATTGCTGCGGAAGTTGGAGAAGTTGAGAGGCAATCCTAATGAAATCAGATGCGGTAAGTCTGTTTCTGCTTATGCGGATGACATCACCTTCATCGTGTCCAATGAAGTGCAGTTACCTTGAGTAAAGGGTGCTATCAAAGGATACGAGGCAGTGGTAGGGGCAAATGTTAACAAGGACAAGTCCATTAGCTTGTGCCTCGGCACCTGGAGGAGCAAGTCGATATCATCCAGTGTCATGAGTCACTGGACAGATGGTCCAGTTAAGTTGCTTGGAGTTTGGTTTGGACCAGACTCCCAGTTGGAGAAGAATTGGAACAGGTGGCAGACAAGGTAGAGACTCTAGTACGGACTTGGAACAAAGGGCTGTGTCCTTGAAAGGAAGGGCAGAGGTGGTACAGATGTTTATTGCATGTCATCACCTAGTACCTGACTGTTGTCCCTTGCCCCAATTTGTGGATAAACAAGTTGGAGTGCCTCCTTTTCTGCTTTTTGTGGAAGGGAGGAAAGCCACTTGTGAGGTGCTCCATTTGCTGCCAGGAACCATTAAAGAGTGGTTTAGGGATGCTCTGGTTAATGATGTGCAGGCATGCGTTGAGGCTGAGGTATCTCTTGCATTACCTGGAGGGTGATAAGGTGTGGAATCTGCTGGCAGAGGAATTCTTTCCACGACGAGCCTCTTTGAAGCAATTTAAACCTAGTTTCATTAAAAGATGTAATCTGACTGAATAGCAAAAGGAGTGTTGACAGGCACTCATGCTTATCCACAAGATGGGCAATGCCGGCAGTGGGAATATCACCTTAGTTTTGTAAAGAAGGCTGGTAGAGTACAAAAACGATGGCGCCCTAGGAAGGGCTCTGGGGTTCGATGAGAACCAACTTACCAACCTGTTTGAAAAAACTTTCGGACCAGGGTAATTGGATATTTACCAAAAATCTCTGGCCTGGCAGTGCTACAGGAATGCTTTACCTGTTCATGATAAGTTATCCAGACACAGAATGTCAGTGCCAATAACGTGTCCAAGATGTGGGCTGGACGATGAAACCATCCAGCACATTTTTGGGAAGAGTACAGCTATTGGTGAAATCTATAATATAGATTGTATTACCAACTGGACTCTTGAAGGAAGGTGAGGTATGTCTTTTCTGTACAGTTGTTGTGCTGAAAGAATGTGTGTGGAAGACTAGAATGCAAGGACTCATGACAGGATCCTTCATCTCTGGCCCTGGTTTGCTACAATTCTTCAGATATCATCTGAAGAGCAAGATAGGGCTGGAGAGGAGGATCCTGTCGTGAAGTGTGTTTGAGGAAAGATGGAAGTCTGTGTTAAGAAATGTAGGTGCAAGTAACCCTACTTAATCTGCATTGGAAAAAAAAGGAAAGGAGTAGTTGCTGGGCCTTTGAGGTAACCAGGCATAAACCTCTCCCCAAAAGGAAAAAGGCTATATATTAAAATTAATCATTTCATTAAAATTTTTAAATAAGGATCATTTGAACTCATATTAACTTTTTGGCATGTGTTGTCCTGTGCTGTACCATCTATGTGTGACATTTATTGTCTTAACAAAAAATTCAGCTAGCAAGCCATGCTACTCCAGACTGATGATGAGTAATGTCTCTGAAACTAGTCTCTGAATGCTGGTTTTGCTGAGAGGAGGTGCTTATCTCCCCTTTGAAAATATAAGGACACAGGAAATGTATCAAGGCCAACATGAAACAGTATATCCTAGGGCTAAATAGCAGTAGCATTCTTCTCTTTCATGGGACTGCCACATTAATTTGGCAACATAACATCACCTTATATTTATATATATATAAATACACATATATACATTCGTTTATTTGTTTCAGTCATTTGACTGTGCCTTTAGTCAAAGAAACTGATGCCAGGACTTCTTCTTTGTAAGCCCAGTACTTATTTTATTGGCAAAAGAGACCAATAGCATATATATATATATATATTTGATGGGATCTGAAAAGAATCCACTCACAAGGCTTTGGTCAGACCAAGGCTATAGTAGAAGACACTAGCTCAAGGTGCCATGTAGTGTGACTGAACCTGGAATCATATGGTTAGGAAATAAGCTCCTTACCACACAGGCACACCTGCGCCCATATATACATATACATAAATATATATATATAAAACAAATATAAGGTCATCCACGTAATATTTTATATCTCGAACATTTAATCACATAATGCTTTTTCTTTCACATAGAATATACATGCATAAAATCATGGAAGATGAAACACAACTCATCAATACAAGCATATAAGAAAAATATAAGAAAAATGTGTGAATACAGTCCATCGCGGTTAAAAGTTAATGATTAATACTTTAGCGACTAAAAAAAATATATATTTTTTAACATTACAACATCTAGAATAATAAATACATAAAAATATAAATATATAGATATATAAAAAGATATAAAAATACATATATATAGGAAACATATAAATAAATAATATATAAGGTAAGATAAAAATTCATTGTTTAGAAATTTTTTCGATTAAAAATTACTTTTCAAGATAAGGGAAACCTATTGTTAAAAGCCAGTGTCCAAGCAAAAAAGAAGAAACCATATTCTTTATATTTTTATGTATTTATTATTCTAGATGTAATGTTAAAAAATATTTTTTTTTTAGTAGCTAAAGTATTAATCATTAACTTTTAACCGCGATGGACTGTATTCACACATTTTTCTTATATACTTGTATTGATGAATTGTGTTTCATCTTCCGTGATTTTATACATGTATATTCTATGTGAAAGAAAAAGCATTATGTGATTAAATGTTCGAGATATGAAATGTTATGTGGATGACCTTATATTTGTTTGTTCTGCAACCATAGTTTAATACATTTGTCTCATTTAATTGAGCACTTCTATAGCAGTCCTATTAAACATTTTGTTCCAGATAAGAAACAATCACTTTATTATTGATATATATATGTACATGCATATATATACCTATACATAAATATATATATATATATACATAAATATATATATGTACATACATACACATATATACATACATATATATATATGTATATTCCAGGTAGAGGTAGGCGTCAACCAAGGTTCAGTATTCAGCCCCCTCCTATTTATTATAGTCCTCCAGGCAATAATGGAGGAATTCAAGACAGGATGCCCCTGGGAGCTCCTCTATGCTGATGACCTTGCTCTAATTGCTGAGTCACTGAGTCACTGGGGGAGAAGTTTCAGGTGTGGAAGCAAGGATTAGAATTGAAAGTCAACCTAGCTAAGCCTTCAAGTAGATGGCCCTGTTTGATCTGTAGAAAAGGCGTAGGTAGAAACTCTATAAGATGCACCAAGTGTAAGCTATGGACACATAAGGGGTGCAGCAATGTCAAAGGAAGGTTAACTAGGAAGATAGTTTTTGTATGTGGCAGATGCTCAGGAGCAATAAACACTGAAAATGTTCTGAGACCAACTTCCAGGGAGAAAAACTAGAAATAGTGTATAGGTTCCGTTACCTAGGTGACCAAGTCAGTACCGGGGGCAGGTGTGTTGAAAGTGTAACTGCTAGAGTAAGAATAGCCTGGGCAAAGTTCAGAGAGCTCTTACCTCTGCTAGGGGCAAAAGGTCTCTCGCTCAGAGTAAAAGGCAGACTGTATGACGCATGTGTACGAACAGCCATGTTACATGGCAGTGAAACATGGGCCGTGACTGCTGAGGATATGCGTAAGCTCCCAAGAAATGAAACCAGTATGCTCCAATGGATGTGTAATATCAGTGTTCATACTCGACAGAGTGTAAGTACCTTGAGAGAAAAGTTGGACCTAAGAAGCATCAGTTGTGGTGTGCAAGAGAGACGTTTGCGCTGGTATGGTCATGTGGTGAGAATAGATGAAGATAGTTGTGTGAAAAAGTGCCACACCCTAGCGGTTGAGGGAACCTGTGGAAGAGGCAGACCCAGGAAAACCTGGGACGAGGTGGTGAAGCACTACCTTCAAACTTTAGGTCTCAACGAGGAAATGACTAGAGACCGAGATGTTTGGAAGTATGCTGTGCGTGAGAAGACCCGGCAGGACAAGTGAGACCATAACCCATGGCCTCAGTCCACTTATGCATACCTTTCCTTCTTGGGACACAAAACTCTACTTGTGAAGACCTGTTGAGGCAAGTGAAAATCAAAATCAAAATCGATCAACATCAATGGAAATTGTAGCTGTGATACCCGTGCCAGTGGCATATAAGAGAACCATCTGAACGTGACCGTTGCCAGCACCGCCTTGACTTGCCTCCGTGCCGGTGGCACGTAAAAAGCACCATCCAATCATGGCCGTTGCCAGCCCCACCTGGCCTCCGTGCCGGTGGCATGTAAAAAGCACCATCCGATCATGGCCGTTTACCAGCCTCGTCTGGCACCTGTGCCGGTGACATGTAAAAAGCACCCACTACACTCATGGAGTGATTGGCGTTAGGAAGGGCATCCAGCTGTAGAAACATTGCCAGATCAGACTGGGCCTGGTGCAGCCTTCTGGCTTCCCAGACCCCAGTTGAACTGTCCAACCCATGCCAGCATGGAAAGTGGACGCTAAACGATGATGATGATGATGATGATGATATATATATATATATATACATATACAAGTTTAAGTTTAACAATAAACTATATAAACAGATGAAAAGCGGTGCTATTGGAGTAGGGATCACCGGTGATGTTTCTAACCTCTTCATGGTATGGTGGAACAGATATTTTAAACAGTGCCTAGCGACCCATAACATCCACTTAGCTATGTACTCTCAATACGTTGATGACATTAACCTTGTCATGAAATGTAATAGTAATACAGATATAGACACTCTATTAAATGAAGAACAGGTGATGACAGCTATACAACACATAGCTGACTCTATCCATAGCAGTATAAAGGTTACCATAGACTATCCCTCTAAACAACCCAGTAATAGATTACCTGTCCTAGATACTGAGCTGTGGATAGAAAAGACTATGGTTAACAGAAATGTTAAACCCTGTTTACTCCACTCACACTTTTGTTAACCTATGGCTAATCCACTGGTAATCCGTAGTGACTCAGTGATGTTGAGTACTACAAAGATCAACATCCTCATGGCAGAGTTAGAGTAATGAGGATGTATCCCCACTATGCCAACCACACATCCAGCACTACATATTCTGAATGCAACATTCTGGATACACACAGTATGATAGAATCAGAGTGTATAAAGGAGTGAAAACAAGATTCAAATGCATTCTAAAAGATATAGTTGCCTCCTATATCGCAACAAGTTCTGGAATAGGTTAGAGAGGGACACGAACAAAAGAAATAAAAACAATAGTTGGTATGATAACAAGAAATTTCACAGTGTAATGTTTGTTGACGCGACACCTAAGAACGAATTAAGTAAGGCATTCAAGAAAATCCTGCGCACAACTGGCCTTAACATCAAAGTTGTAGAAAAGACAGGTAGGACTATCAAATCTGTATTATGTAGATCATATCCATTTGATTGAATCACGTGTCAAAATAATTGTGCAGTATGTTCTACAAACCCACATGTGAACTGCAAAACCAAGAGCACTGTATACCAGATTAAGTGCCAAGAAGGAGCTTGCACAGCTAACCCAGAGTCATACATTGATGAGACTTCTAGGAGTATCAATGAGAGGTTCAAAGAACACCTAGACAACTACATTGAAAAGAAACCAGACTCCATCTTCTATCAGCATGCTGTAGACTGTCACAAGGGCTCCTTAGGGAGACTAAAGTTAAACATCTAATCCACTGATCCAATGCTGAGACAAGTCACTGAAGCTGTCTGTATACAAGAATACAAACCCACTCTCAACCATAAATCCGAATGGGGTAACATCCAGGTTACTGTTAGACGGTGGTGAGAGGGACAAATGCACACACATGTGTGTGTGTCTATATACATGTATATGTGTGTGTATACAACCTTCTATAGCCACCCCTCTCTCTCATTTACATGTGGAAATCCATACATACATGTTGAAATGTATATAACCGTATGAACGTACATAGTTTGATACATATGTACGTATGTATGTGTGTACATGTGCGTATGTGTTGTGTATGTTAGTGTATGAGTATGTACATGTATGCACATATGAGCATGTGTAGATATATGTATTTATTGTATATGTATGCGTGTAAAAAAAAAATTTTTTTAAGAATGAAAAGAATAAAATAAAGCAAATTTGAATTTTAACCATTGTCCTTGAAAATAGTGTCATATATATATATGTGTAGAGATGGATAAGCATACATGTGTGTATACTTTAAGATTATACGTATATTTGTGAGTGTGTGTAAGTGTCTATATGATTGTGTGTACTTGTATATATGTATAAGTAAAGTTATATGTGCCGTGACTGCTGAGGACATGCGTAAGCTCATGAGGAATGAAGCCAGTATGCTCCGATGGATGTGTAATGTCAGTGTACTTACTCGACAGAGTGTTAGTTCCCTAAGAGAAATGTTGTACCTAAGAAGCATCAGTTGTTGCGTGCAAGAGAGACGATTGCGATGGTATGGTCATGTGGCGAGAATGGATGAAGATAGGTGTGTGAGAAAGTGCCAATCCCTAGCAGTTGAGGGAACCCGTGGAAGAGGTAGACCCAGGAAAACCTGGGACGAGGTGGTGAAGCACGACCTTCGAACATTAGGTCTCACCATGGAAATGACCAGAGACCGAGACCTATGGAAGTATGCTGTGCGTCAGAAGACCCGGCAAGACTAGTGAAGCCATAACCCGTGGCCCCTACCTGGGACGTAGTCAGTCCGCCTGTGCATACCTTCCTGCTTGTGACACTTGTGAAGACCTGTTGAGGCAAGTCAAATCAAAGTCAAATCGAATCAAGTCAAACCAAATCAAAATAGATGAACATCAATGGAATTTGTATCCTTGTGGTACCAGTGCCGGTGGCACATTAGAAAACCATCCGAACGGGACCGTAGCCAGTACCGCATCGACTGGCCTCCGTGCTGTGGGCACGTAACAAACACCGTCCGAGCGTGGCCGTCTGCCAGCCTCGTCTGGCACCTGTGTCGGTGGCACATAAAAACACCATCCGAGCGTGGCCGTCTGCCAGCCTCGTCTGGCACCTGTGTCGGTGGCACATAAAAACACCATCCGAGCGTGGCCGTCTGCCAGCCTCGTCTGGCACCTGTGTCGGTGGCACATAAAAACACCATCCGAGCGTGGCCGTTCGCCAGCCTCGTCTGGCACCTGTGTCGGTGGCACATAAAATCACCCACTACACTCTCGGAGTTGTTGGCGTTAGGAAGGGCATCCAGCTGTAGAAACACTGCCAGATCTGACTGGCCTGGTGCAGCCTTCGGGCTCCCCAGACCCCAGTTGAACCGTCCAACCCATGCTAGCATGGAAAGCGGACGTTAAACGATGATGATGATGAGATATATATATATATATATATATATATATATATACAGGGCACTGTGAATATATTATTTGTCTAAATTAGGGAAAAATGAAAATAATACTAACATCTCATTTTAACAGATGTATTTACCAAAATTACATAAAAATGTTTTGAAATACTAAAACAGTGATTCTCAACCAGTGTGTCATGAGTCCTTCCTAAGTGTGCCATGAAATTTTGAATGACACACTAAGAAAATGGGAAAAACCACATGATCCCAATTGAGCATTCACAGTCTGTGGTGTAACACATTGCATCACATAGCTTTGTTCATTTAGGGATGAGCGAAATGCATCCAAATGTCACAATGCTAAAAATTCTATATCTTTTATTGTTTCATTCATCATTAGTATTGATCATATGAATGGATATTGGTTAATACTTGTTTTAAGGTGGGACCCCCCACAACTGAAAGAAAAAAATTTATTATATTATGCATCTCTTTTTCACTTTTGTGGTAGAATCTACCTATAAAACTGAGACAAATTATATATTTCTTTTTCATCTAGTCCTAATTTTTGCTGAGATATGAAAACCAAAAGCGAGTAATTTTCAGAGTTCTTTTGAGAAAATTCAAATGAGCTATGAAGATGATTTTTACATTTTTAGAATCAGAAAACCAGTCATTGTAGGGTAATAAAACCTTTTTTTTAATATTTTGGAAAAAAAATTATCATTAGTGTGCTGGAGAGTAAAAAAAACTGAAAAAAATCATATTTTTTGGGATATAAATGACTATAACATTTTTTCAAGGGAGAATTTTTATTAAAAATTCTGTCATGGTGAAGCTACTATTATAAGGAAGGCCTCCTCAAAATTTCAAGCAAATCTATCAAATAGATTTTCTGGGAAAGAGCTTTGAAATTCTGAGAAGTACCCATTTTGAGAAAATTGCCTGTAAAGATTAGTAACACAAATGCCAGCTTCCACCTTTGTTTTGGAACAATCTATGGATGATTCCGATGATTTAGCTCAGAATTCTCTGGTTCATGTTACTTAATGAGTCCATGTTAGCTTCCCTTTACATATACTCTATATGCCATAATTTCCTAATTTTCTGGTGTTGTCAGTGCTCAAACATTGACCATTTTTGTGCGTAATACATTGAAAATTGATGATTTCCATCTAGACATGGTCTCATAAGACATCAATTTTAGGTAGGAAGACATATTTTTATTGTTCTGCTGTGTTTGTACATGAAAGAGAAGGCTTTGTCGGACCAAAAGACACTGTTATCTCCTACCCAAAACTATCATATTGATATTTCATGACCCTTCACAATGGACAAATATTTGAAAAGGAAAGATATTAGTGATGAGTCTAAGTTCAGAGGTGAACAACCATCAACCTCTATTATCAAAAAGAAAAATATTAATTGACAATATTGTGAAAATTATTTGAAATTTGGATATCATTGGTCTGGTGACATTGACAAACCAAGTCCATCATGCATAGTGTGTAGTGAAATGATGTCAAATGAATCCATGG
The DNA here is from genome assembly GCF_006345805.1 of Octopus sinensis. Taxonomy (NCBI): domain Eukaryota; kingdom Metazoa; phylum Mollusca; class Cephalopoda; order Octopoda; family Octopodidae; genus Octopus; species Octopus sinensis. The sequence goes on along the minus strand of NC_043014.1, from coordinate 25,046,007 downwards.
TACCAAGTAAGTTAGAAAGACATTTTAATTCAAAACATTCATCTCTGAAAGATAAAAAGCTTGATTACTTTCAATGACTGTTAGAGCAGAACTCAAAACAGCAAAGATATTTTGAGAAAATAACGACCGTGTCTGTACAGGCCCAACTAGTGTCAATTCAGATGGCTGAAATAATAGCATTAGCATCTAAATCCCTCACGCTTGCTGAGTCAGTCATCCTCCCAGCTTGCAAAAAGATGGTAAAATCCATGTTTGGTGAAAAGGTTGAGAAGAAATTGAACAGTATCCTACTTTCAAATGATACAATAAGTAGAAGAATCCTAGAAATGTCAGAAAATGTTGAAGACAATGTTCAGAAAAAGCTTAAGAATTCTAATTTTGCTTTAACCATGGATGAATCAACTGACATCAGTAATAAAAGTCAATTGCTTGCATTTGTACGTTTTATTGATGAGAATGAAATAATCAATCAATTTTTGTGCTGTAAAGAAATGTCCACAACTACAAGAGGTCAAGATATTTTTGAGGTAACAGGCTACCTCAAAGAAATAAATGTCTTGGAGGTCCTGTGTTGGCATTTGCACCGATGGAGACCCATGCATGACAGGCTGTATTAAAGGATTTGTATCCTTCATAGAAAAAGAAAATCCAGATCTCATTGCTTTCTACATAGAGAAGTTCTTGTTTCAAAAATATTGATGGAAGATTTAAAGGTTGTGTTACATCAAGTTGTTGGAATGGTCAATTATATAAAAAGTAGGCCATTAAAGTCACGATTATTTGAACAACTGTGCAAAGAGATGGACTCGCAGCATGTTAAGTTATTAATGTACACAGAGGTTCACTGGCTGTCGAACAGCAAAGTACTAAATCGTGTTCACGAAGTGCACAAGGAATTACTATCATTTTTTTCTCCAGAAAAAGGAGAAATTCTGTGAAAACCTTAGTTGTGAATTTTGGATGTCTAAAATGGAATACCGAGTAGAAATATTTAGTGAACTAAATATAACAAACAGTAATATGCAAGGTAAAAACGAAAATATTCTCACTTCAACAGACAAGTTACTTGCCCTCAAAAAGAAAATTGTCATTTGGTAAAAAAGAGCAATCACTGGCAATCTTGATATGTTCCCTTTATTGCGTTCTACCTGCATTAGAGAAGTGATTCCCACTGTGGTTACTCATCTGACAGCCCTGGACGAAAGCATCAACAATTACTTTGCGTCATTAAAGACAGAAAAGTATGATTGGATTAGAGATCTTTTCACAAATCATTCTTCCAACACTTACAGGAGGAAGAATTGGCCACCCTTTCTAGTGACCGAGGGTTAAAATTAAAATATTCAACACTGCCCATTGATTCATTTTGGATTTCAATTCAAGAGGAGTATCTTATATTATGTAATAGAGCTTTAGCAATTTTATTACAATTTTCAACTTCTTATATATGTGAATTAGGCTTCTCACTATTAAACCACATGAAAAACAAGAAGTGTGAGAGATTACATACAATGGAAGAAGAAATGAGGGTATGTCTGTTTCATATTCGACCAAACATTGAGAAAATTATGAATAAAAGCCAGGCACTAATTTCTCACTAAAGAAGCCGGATGAAATTTGAAACACTGCAATAAAGTAAGTTCATAGCTGTATTTTTCTTTCTTTAGTTTGAGTCATTCTATGTGTCTATGACTAGTCTGTGTCTACGGTTGTATGCCATCTATGACTTGCCATGTTTTTATTTTGTAAAATTCAAAGATTTTTCATATATATTTAGCCAAGTGTGCCGCTATTTTTTCATGTGTTCCAAGATGTGCCATTGGCAAAAAAAGGTTGAGAACCATTGTACTAAAGAGTAAATTTATTCAATAAAATCACCATTGGTTTCAACCATGGCATCCAGACAACTTAGGAATCTCCTGCAACTCTTCTGGATGGTCTCCTTGTTTAAGCTGGTGAATGCTGCCGTAATCCTTGCCTTCACTTCATCTTTGATGTTACAAGGAGTTTTGTTGGTCTCTCACTCAAATGTGCCCCACACACAATAATGTAGGGGGCTACAGTCTGGAGAGTTAGGTGGCTGGATGTTAGGGGTTATGTGGTTACAGAAATTGTCTGACAGCCATGACTGGGTTCTCCTGCCTGTATGGCATGGTGCAAGACATAAGGTCTTCTAGCAGCCACCCTCTTGACACAGGGCAGCACTACCTCCTCTAGGAACTTGATGTAGGCCTCCATGTTGAGTCTGTGGCCATGTGGGAAGATGAAAGGATGCATAACATCACTAGTGATCACTTCAAACACTATAATGTTGACTGGGTGTTTGATTTTTATCACTCTCAGGGCATGTTTTGGAGAAATGGCAAGCCAATGGTTCTTGTGTGCTCACCATCTGTTCATATTGGAGCTTCTGGTATGAATGCCAAGCAGCACAGCATGTTATTTTCAAATTCCTGAGAGAATGAATTGTGTCATGGTGCTGTTTTTCTCACTATGTTGCATAGTAGACAAACTCAAATACAAACAATGCACATGCATAATATGGTGACAATTTACCCATTGCATCTTATGTATGTATGTGTATGTATATATATATATATATATATATATTATCCCTCAGTGGGTTGGATTCACAACCCCTTTCTTGGAGTTATAGTTATATATATATATATATATATATATATATATATATATATATATATATATAACTATAACTCCAAGAAAGGGGTTGTGAATCCAACCCACTGAGGGATAATATCTATCCAATATACTGCTGGTAGAATACAAGAGTGTTTTTTATTACATTATATATATATATATGTTCACACACACATATATATATACATACACACATATATATACATATACATACCTCTATATATACACACAACATATTATATACATAGTTATATACATTGTGACCTCCTTCGGTCATGAATGACCATGGGATTGCACCTAGAAACTTACCCTCCGAGGTACAAGTCTGGACAAGGTTGTTTATGGAAGACCAGCAGTTGCCCACGCATACCAGCCTCCCCTCTCCACACCACCGATGTTATCCAAGGGAAAGGCAAAGGCCAATACAACTTGGCACCAGTGACATCGCAGCTCATTTATTAACATGCAAATGGCAGAGCACTCCACAGACACATGTACCCTTAACGTAGTTCTTGGGGAGATTCAGCATGACACGGCTGGCCCTTTGAAATACAGATACAACAGAAACAGGAAGAAAGAGTGAGAGAAAGTTGTGGTGAAAGAGTACAGTAGGGTTCACCACCACCTCCTGCTGGAGCCTCGTGGAGCTTTAAGTGTTTTTGCTCAATGAACACTCACAATGCCCGGTCTGGGAATCAAAACCGTGATCCTACAACTGTGGGTCCGCTGCCCTAACCACTGGGCCATTGCGCCTCCATAGTTATATAGATATGTATGTATGTGTATATATATATATATATATATATATATATATATACTAGCAAAGATACCTGGCATTGCTTGGGATTAAAATGGCATAGATCTTTGTTTCGTTTTAGTCATGTGATTGCGACCATGCTGGAGCACTGCCTTTAGTCGAACAAATCAAACCCAGGATTTATTTTTTCTCAGCCTAGTAGTTACTCTATAAGTGTCTTTTGCCAAACCAGTAAGTTATGGGGACATAAATAATACAGCAACACCGGCTGTCAACTGATGGGTGGGATACAAACAGAGAGACATACACACACATAAATATACACATGTATATACAACAGTCTTCTTTCAGTTTCCGGGTATAGAATCCACTCACAGGATTTTGGGTGGCTTGAGGGTATAGATAGATGGATATATACATATGTATATATATATATATATATATATATATATATATATATATATATAGATATATACATATATAGATAGATACAATATATGTACATGTATAGATATATACATGTATATATAGATGTATATAATTATATGTATATATATACATATACACACACACACATCTACATATGTATACACACACATATATATATACACACATATACATATACACACATATATATATATCTATGTATACATATATATATGTATATATATATATATAATATATATATATATACACATGTAAATATATACACACATATCTACATATACACATATATAAATATACACACATACACATGTATATATATATATATATACACACACACATATATACATATACACACATATATATATATCTATGCATACATGTATATATATATATATATATATATAGTCAATCTAAACATGAACAAGGACGAAAAAAAACAACGCGAGAATGTGGAATAAGTACAGTGTTATTGGACGCTCAGGAAAGGAAAGAAAAGAAAGAGGATTTCACGTTTTGAGCGGAGCTCTTCATCAGAAATAAAGAAAAAGTTCAAAGAAAATCATCAATGATACACTCACGGTCACATACACATATATAAATATATACATACATAGATATCTATATATATATATATATATATATATATATATATACTTTATTTAAAAGCAGCAGAAAATTCAACAAAACCTGTTACTCTGAGTTTCAGTAACAGGTTTTGTTGAATTTTCTGCTGTTTTTAAATAAAGCATATTACTCTACCACTGGTATTTGAGTACTCTTTTTTCCACCTTGTTTCACATTTATGTGTTTACTCCGGTATATATATATGTATACCAAAATGTAACCACATGTGGACCGTTGGTAATTTTTTTTCTCTGTCTTTCTTTTCTCTTGCACTTTCCTCCATCTCCTGTTTCTGATGAAGTGCTTTGTTCAAAACATAAAACTACCTTTCTTTCCATCCCTGAGCGTCTGCTACAATTTTGTATGTACCATGTTCTTGCGTTGTTTTTTTTCTTGTTTTGTTTGGATACTTTTGACAAAACTTTCATCAAATAATTGCTTATATCCTGTAGATTGAGTGTATGTAAAGATTTGTTCAGAAAAAGTTTTCCGCATGTTTTGCAGAGAGGAGTTTTGGAAAATTCACAAGACCCAACATGTTCCCCCTCATAACTTTCTGGAAAATGGGTATTTATTAATGAAATTTTATACAAATACCTTTCAGTGTTGATTATGCTTACAAAGAAATTTGTAGGCAAAATTTTTGGAAGAGGGCATGGGGGCGGGGAGCATCTGGAAATTTCGGATCAGACGGCCCACATAAGTTGGAATTTTCCATTTTGAGAGGGACTTTTTTCAATGTTTTACACCAAAGTCTTCAGAATGATATGAGGCATCTTTTCACCAAAAAAAAAAAATGTTTTGAAAAATTTTGAAATTTTTTTCACCTCTGCCACCTCTTCACCATCCCAGTCCAAAATGATTTTGGCCATTTCTTTTTCACTATTCATTTAAGATGCATGTGAGAAACATTTTTGGTTTTAAAAAAAAAGTTCATAATTTCAGAAGATAATATGTGGTTTAAGGGGGATCTAGCTGTTGTTTCTAACACATCCCAAAACTTCCCTCCTCATTTCTTTCTCACTCACACATCTATTGATATTTTTCAATATTTTTCTCCACATAAACAAATTTTATGGAATGAGGATGTCAAAGTAACACACATGTAGTCTCAACCGAGCGAGGCTGTGTTATGTATGTGTGAAAGAGAAAAAACACCTAAAAAAACATCTTTAGTGTTCATATCAATCTGTCAAATATAATGCTTATTTGTTCATGTTATTTTGAATTATTCAGGTTCAAGAATGGTGTCCACAATTTTTGCTTATAACTTTGTAAATTTTTTACGTACAGATTTGAAATTTTGTTAGTGGGTGCTTTATATACCACTGGTTTATAGTTATGTAATTTTAGCTGATCTTGCTGAGTATATTTGACTTCTGTGGCAGGTAAATTTAATTGACAGGTGTAAAAACAATAACATTATGGATAAACACTAAAACTGAAATTCTAAATGCATCTTACCTGTTTAATTTGCTCTTAAAATTATCCCAGATGGCAACCAACAAAAATTTTGCCACTTCTCAGGATGAGATACATTAATTTGAATTAATGAAAATACAGGTATAATCGGAACAAGGCTGTATTCTTTCAGTAAATATTTTGTACCTCAGTTTTTCTCAGGTGCATTCAACGTATCTGACCTCCAAACCCAATGCAAGCCACTTTTTTCCAGAAAAGAAAGGTGAGAGGGGTGGTGGGAATCTTGAAGTTTCCCACCAAGGGAGTTTTGTTTTGCAGGTTGTTTTTTCTTTTCCAGGTATTTTGCATGCTTTCAACAAATGTGACACTGAAATTACATGTAAATGGCTCCTTTTTATAGAAAAGGAAAGATTTGACTGCTATTCCTAGCATGCTCTTCTACCACATAACAGGTATTTGTGTTTACAATGAAATATTTGCAGTCACACCGAAATATTTACCAACTTTTTTCCACTTTATGGAAGTCAATATTTTCTCTGTTGACATCCACTTCAGTGAGGTCACAGGTCAACTGGAAACACATCATTTGACAGGACTAAGAAATTTCCTGCTGTCTTTACAAGCAACAAGCGGGTGCATTTGGTTTCAAATGAAGGCAGGGCCAAACAAGGTCCTACAAGTTATTTATAATAATAAGTGGCATTATATTGGGGTTGAAAGAATGACCAATACAATATTAAATATGCTGAGACAATTTGAAAACAATAGAAACTTTTAAACGTTTACTGATTTTTATGAAATTCTGGGTTAACAAGACTTGAATTAAAAGAAGCTAAATGTAACTGAAGTTAATTAGTCCGATAATGATTTTCAAAGTTAACTTCAAAGTTGAATTGTTAACAAAAATGTTAACTTTGTTCATTTACATGAACGAACTTATGCCCGGCTCTGCATATATGTATATGTGTATATATATATATATATATATATATATATATATATATATATATAAATGTGTGTATATATATATATATATATATATATATATATATAAATGTGTGTATATATATATATATATATATATATATATAAATGTGTGTATATATATATATATATATATATAGACATATATATACATATACACGTATATTTATATATATATATATATATATACTACTAGCAGCTAAACCTGGTTGGTTTGGATGATGTGGCTCTGGAGGATGTAAAACCTGCTGTGTAAGCATTTGACTTGTTTGGGCATGCTTACATTAAAAAACAATTTTAGAATGACTTTTTCCTGTCAAAATGCTAAAGATAACTGACCAACATAAAAAAAAAACCAAGATTCAACCAAATCAAAAAATAAACCCAAATACTAAGTGAACAAAGATGAACCATCCTATTTCCATTGCACATGCACACACACATTCACATACCCCCCTTTTACATACACACACATATATTCACACAGAGTTGAAATGCTCACCCCTTCCTTCCTTATTCATAGATACAAGAGTATTATTACAGTAGATTATCTTGGTAACCATGAATAGAATACAAAGCCCAGCATCACCACCAGATCATTCTACACATCTGTGTAATTTTTCGTGCAATTCCAACCAGCTGTTTGATTGTGAATCCCAAGACAAGAAAGAATCACCCATGTCAAATTTATATGTATAGATTAAAAGTGAAACAATACAAAAGTGAAAATATTATATCACATTACAAAAAAAATGTTATTGTTTCCTTTTGACATGTAATACTGAAATAGTCTAAGAGATTGCTCCAGGCTTGCATTAGGCAATACATACATACATAAATATATATATATATATATATATATATATAGGCGCAGGAGTGGCTGTGTGGTAAGTAGCTTGCTAACAAACCACATGGTTCCGGGTTCAGTCCCACTGCGTGGCATCTTGGGCAAGTGTCTTCTGCTATAGCCCCGGGCCGACCAATGCCTTGTGAGTGAATTTGGTAGACGGAAACTGAAAGAAGCCTGTCGTATATATATATATATGTATGTGTGTGTGTTTGTGTGTCTGTGTTTGTCTCCCTAGCATTGCTTGACAACCGATGCTGGTGTGTTTATGTCCCCGTCACTTAGCGGTTCGGCAAAAAGAGATCGATAGAATAAGTACTGGGCTTACAAAAAGAATAAGTCCCGGGGTCGAGTTGCTCGACTAAAGGCGGTGCTCCAGCATGGCCGCAGTCAAATGACTGAAACAAGTAAAAGAGAGTAAAGAGAGAGTATATATATATATAACAAAGTGAAGTTGTAAGGTACCACATGAGTGGAGTTATATATGATAGAAGGTTTGAAAATGCAATTTTAAAGATGTTTATTCACTTGACCAGTTTCACTTTTTTAGAAAAAGATTGTCAAAAGTAACATGTAAAAGCTTTGTTGTGTTAGGTACTGGTTGTCACAAAATATTACAATACATATATACATTCTTTGATAATAATAAGAACATGTTAAAAATATTATCAAAGAATGTATATATGTATTGTAATATTTTGTGACAACCAGTACCTAACACAACAAAGCTTTTACATGTTACTTTTGACAATCTTTTTCTAAAAAAGTGAAACCGGTCAAGTGAATAAACATTTTTTAAAATTGCATTTTCAAACTTTCTTTCAAATATATATATATACATATATACATACATATATATATATATATATATAAATATATATATACATATATACACATATATATATATATATATATATAAATATATATATACATATATACACATACATACATATATATATATACATATATACACATACATACATATATATATATACATATATACACATACATACATATATATATATATATATATATATATATATATATATATATATACATATATATAGTGAAATTATTAAAAGTGAAACTATATATCACATTACAATAGAGGGCCTACCAAATGAACAAAAGGTATACTTTTATGATAGTCTTCGGCAGGTTACCTCTAAGACGAGCGACAATGATGTCATCTTCATGGCTGGTAATTTCAATGGGCATGTTGGACGGCAGGCCAGTATCTTCCATGACATAAATGGGGGCCATGGAATTGGTTCCTGAAACAAAGAGATAACAAGGCTACTGGAGTTCTTGTGACGCAAATAACCTATTGATCTGCAACACCAACTTCAGGAAGCCGGCTAGCCACCTAATAACTTATCAATCAGGTGATTGTGCAAGTCAGATCAATTACATTCTCATCAGACAGTGGGATGCATGGTTGCTCTTAAATACAAAAATCCTCCCTGGTGAAGAATGTGCCCCCCCTCCCTCCCAACATAGTGACTTTAGACTCCAGGCCAGAAGGATACCAAGAAGCAGACCAATCTGGAAAAGAAGGATTTGGAAGCTTAAGGGCCTTTCATATGGTCAGAGATTTAGAGACATCCTAATTCAGAAATTTGATGAGAGGGAGGAGGAGCTACAGACCTGGGACGTAGAGGGTAACTGGGAATTCCTGCAGGACAGCTTGTTGAGTGTCACAGACCAAATCTGCAGCTGATGCAAAGTCCCATCTAGACCTAGGGTGGAACGATGCTGTAGACAGGGCCATTAGAGCAAAGGAATAGGCCTGGAAGAGTGGGGGTAGAAGGGAACTGTATCAGATAGCCAGAAGGGAAGCTACGAGACAGGTATATCTAGCCAAGAGGGAAGCAGAAAAGAAGTTTGCCTATGTTCAGCAACACAAGGACCAAAGAACTGAAGTGTTTCAGCTAGCAAGAGAGTAAGAGAAAATTACAATGTCATAGGAGAGAAAAGTGTCCACATGAATGATTTTGCACTTGCTTTTAATGATTTTGCAAAGAAAGAAGCTTGGAAATGCCATTATGAAAGACTGCTGAATGTGAAGAATGAAGGGGAGGAGAGTCTGTCAAATGTTGACCCAACTGAGGGACCAGCTACCCAAATTGACAGTACATTGGTAGAAGGATATGAAGACAGGGAAAGTCCCCGGCTCATCAGAACCACTGCTGAGATGCTTAAAATATCTGGTGGTGTGAGTTATGGTCTAGTCACCTGTATTGTAAATCATGTGGTTCACAAAGGAGTCATACCCAATCACTGGTGTAGTAACACCATAGTCAATGGTTACAAAGGTAAAGGTGATGCTTCAGATAGAAATAACTACAGTGGTATCAAATTGTTGGATTAGGTCATGAAAGTTACAGAGAGGGTCATAGCTCAACTAATTAGGGAGAGAGTCAGTCTAGATGAGCTTCAGTTTGGTTTTGTGCCAGGGAGAAGCTATATTTCTGGTAAGGCAGCTGCAGGAGAAATATATAGCCAAAGATAAATCTTTGTACTTGGCTTTTGTTGATTTGGAGAAAGCTTTTGACAGGGTTCTCCATTCCCTTATCTGGTGGCCAATGCGGAAAGTAAGGATAGTTGAGTGGTTGGTGAGAACTGTACAAGCCATGTACAAGGATGCTACCAGTAAGGTGAGGGTTGGCAACGAATACAGAGAAGAATCCAGGCTACAAGTTGGGGTTCGCCAAAAATCAGTCCTCAGCTCCCTCTTGTTCATCATAGCCCTCTAAGCAATAACAGAGGAATTTAAGACAGGCTGCCCTCGGAATTTCCTCTATGCTGACAACCTTGTTCTTATAGCTGAATCACTACCAGAACTTAAGAAGTTCCAGGTATAGAAGCAAGGTCTAGAATCAAAGGACCTTAGATTTAACCTAGCAAAAATCAAAGTCTTAGTAAGTAGGAAAGCGGACAAATCATTGGCCCTGCTCAATCTGTAGAAAAGGTGTAGGTAGAAACTGCATAAGATGCACCTGGTGTAAGCTTTGAACATATAAAAGGAGCAGCAATATAAGAGGAAGGTTAACAGGGAAAATAGTGTTTACATGTGGAAGATGTACAGGTACAATAAATGCTGAAAATATATAGAAAATAGATTCTATCAACTGCCATGGAGGCAAGCTAGAGATAGTAGATAGCTTCCGTTATGTAGGTGACCAAGTTAGTAGCATAGGTGGATGTTCCAAGAGTGTAGCTGTGAGAATAAGATTAGGTGGGGCAAAGTTCAGAGAGCTCCTAACTCTGCTGGCAACAAAGGGTCTCTCTCACAGATTGAAAGGCAGATTGTATGATGCCTGTGTGCAAACAACTATGTTACATGGCAGTGAAATGCGGGCTGTGACAGCCGAGGACATGTGTAGGCTTGAAAGTAATGAAGCCAGTATGCTTCGCTGGATGTGTAATGTCAATGTGCATGTTCAACAGAGTGTAAGCATCTTGAGAGAAAAGCTGGACACGAGAGGCATCAGATATGGTGTGCACGAGAGATGACTGTGCTGCTGTGGCCATGTGTTGCATATGGACAAGGACAGCTGCATAAAGAGATTCTGATTTCTAACTGTGGAGGGAGCTTGTGGTAGAGGTAGACCTAGGAAGACATGGGATGACGCAGTGAAGCATGATCTTCAAACTGTGGGCCTCACAGAGGCAATGACTAGTGACTGAAACCATTGGTGATATGCTGTGCTTCAGAAGACCCATCAAATCGTAGTCATGGCTGATGCTGGTGTCATGTAACTGGAACCCATGCTGGTGGCATGTGAAAAGCACTGTTCAAGCATTGGGCCTCACGGAAGCAAAGTAGCTGAGCTCCTTTTGAGTGTTGGGCCTCATGGCTGCAGTGACTAAAACTTTTGGTATTATGTCAGGCTTGAGAAGACCCATCAAGCCAAGTAAAATCACAGTTGTGGAAGATACTGGTGTCATGCAAATAGCACTTGTGCCAGTGGCACATAAAAGCACCCATTACACTCTTGGAGTAGTTGGCGCTATGAAGAGCATCCAGCTATAGAAACCAGGCCAAATCAGACTGCACTTTGGTGCAGCCTTCCAGCTGACCAGCTCTGGTCAAACCGTCCAACCCATGCCAGCATGGACAATAGACATTAAGTGATAATGATGTACAATGTATATGCATACAATGTGTGTGTCTGCGTCCTCCAGAGGATCAGTGAAATACTGAATGTGCAATACAAGAGAGCTTTCACAACTCCACTGGGACACTTTCAAGTAGGTATGCCTAATGAGTTCTTTGGCTCCACAGATCTACACAACAAAATGGCAATTATCAACAGAACCAGCATAGAGTAAACTGATGTGATATCAGCCACTGATGAGATGAGCACAAACTCAGCAACAGGTTCTGACGGATTCCGAGCAATCCTCCTGAAGAAATGCAAAGGGGCTCTAGCTAGACCACTTCAGATTCTCTTTCAGAGCTTCCTCACAACAGGGAGACTTCCCAAAAAGTTAAAGGAAGGCATTATATGCCCTATCCACAAGGGAATTGGCAGAGCAGACACTAAGAATTATAGACTTGGTCTCTCTAACTTCCCATGTCAGCAAAGTCATGGAGTGCACTGAGAGGAAGAAACTAATCTCCTTCCTTGAAGATAATGTTTTGCTTCTTGACACCCAGCATGGCTTTTGCTCCAGCAGAAGCTGCCTTACATAGCTTTTGCAACACTATGATTGGGCGTTTAAACAATTATTGAATCACTCAAATGTGGATGTAATATATCTTGATTTTGCAAAGGCCTTTGATAAAGTTAATATGTCACAAACTACAGAGACTCAGCATAACTGAGAAAATTGGAGAGTGCTTGCATGACTTCTAAAACGACAGAAGCCAGGTTGTAGCTTTCTCCACAGAGACATTAATAGAAAGTGGAGTGCCTCAGGGAACTGTATTGGGGCCACTACTGTTCATGGTGGCTCTTTTCGACATGCATCAGTTACACAGATAGCCTTACTTAATAGTTATGCTGATGACACAAAAGTAGTACAAGCAGTCAAGGAACCGTCTGATGCTAATCTTCTACAGAAAGACCTAGATGCCATATTATAAATAGGCTGAGGACAAGAACATGCAATTTAATGCAGGCAAATTCCAAGCCCTCTGCTACCAGCTAATTGGTGCTCAGAAGTCGCAACAACAATACTTTGGGTGAAAAGGAGCAGAAATCCAAGAAGCAAATACAGTGCGTGATCTTGGGATTGACATCAGCAACAATGCCTTGTTTCACTTGCATGTCAGCAAGATGGTGGCAGTGTGCAGGCGAATGGCCGGATGGATTCTGAGAACCTTCAGAAGAAGGGACCAGGAAACTATGCTGGTCCTATGGAGGACATTTGTCCTCAGCTATCTGGACTATGCTCTCAACTATGGTCACCCTACACTGTAGGATTAATAGTAGAACTTGAGGCAATTCAGAGATACTACATGAAGAAGATTGCATCAATGGAACAGCTGAGCTACTGGGAGAGACTGAAAGAGCTATGGCTCTACTCCCTGGAGTGAAAACGGGAGAGATATATGTATGGAAGATACTGGAGGGAATGGCACCAAATTTTGAATTGAGAGTTATAACAGATGTCAAAATGGATGTCGCTGCACTGTTCCAAAAGTCCCAACTGTATCATCTAGGGCGAGGAACATGTACTGCAATAACTTGGGATTCAAGGCCCACAGCTACTTAGCTCCTGGCTAAAACATCTGAGGGACCTTCATGGAGTTGGAGTAGATGTTTTCAAGAAACACCTCGCCACACAGAGTAGAAATGAGATGTTCAGATAAGCAACTTTGTATTCCAACCTAGCACACATCTAAAACCTCTTTTTCAGCACAAATTATAATTACTTTATTATTTAATTTCATTATCTATGTTTTTAAATATGGTTTCGTCTTCCATGCTGTATGTTTAGAGAAAAAACTTAAGATCCCTACACTCAATCCAGCTCTCCCTCTTTCACGCTCATTTATCATTGTTCTCCATTCATTTATCTAATTTCATTGCAGTTTGGCTGACCAAAAACTGTTGGTTATAGCTCTAGTTAAGAATGCAAATGCCCAATTCTATCTCATTATTATCATTACTACTCTTTCACACCAGCAGCCTGAGTTTTTGCTGTTTCGCAGTGCCCAATTCTCTCTCATTATTAGAATTACTATTCTTCTTTCACGCCAGAAGAAGCAATGTTAAACCCATTCATTCAATTATATTACCCTAAATCCCCAAATTCCATCTCCTCATGTTCTGTCTTTGATCAGCTTAACTCTGGCCTCTCTCTCTCTCTCTGTTTCATTAACCACTTGCTTCTTCCAACACTTTATCTCCACTCCCCACACCCCACCCTATATAAACTAGCTCATTCAGATTCCTCTACCTCATATTTTTAATACCTTGCCACATGGAGTAGAAAACAGATGTTCAGATAAGCAACTTTGTTTTCCAACCTAGCACACATCTCAAACGTCTTTTTCAGGGCAAATTATAATTACTTTATTATTTCATTTCGTTATATCCCTACACTCAATCCAACTCACTCTTTATCCCTTCTCCCCCTCTTTCACGCTCATTTATTATTGTTATTTATTCATTCATTTATCTAATTTTGTTACAGTTTGGCTGACCGAAAACTGTTTGTTATAACTCTAGTTAAGAACTCTATCTCATTGCTATCATTACTACTCTTTCACACCAGCAGCCTGAGTTTTTGCTTTTTCACGGTGCACCTGCCCTTCCCACCCCCACTATCTGTATTGGAAGTCTTTATCCTCTGATCTCTACCGGATGTTTTTCCCAAGAACACCTCCAAAGGCTTCATGTTCCCTCATCCTTACTTAGGGTTAATCTCTTATGTAATGTAGTGATTATGTACCGCATAAAATGGTGTAGTGTATTCAGGTTGAAGGCTATTGTATGTTTATGAGTTCTGCCAAATGTGAGCTTTCTTTTCAGGTACATGATGCTGCTGTTCCCCATCCCAGGGTCTTGCGGGGCCACATTGTCCACACCCTCAGAGTTGGCACACCAAAAGGTATGTCTGGGAAATTGTTGAGATGCTTGAACAGAGACATGTAGATTTGTGCTGCATCCAAGAAGTAAGGTGGAGAGGAAGTTCTGCTAGGTTATTCACAGGCAAAGAACATAGGTATAAGATTTTCTGGGCAGGGAACACTGATGGGGTTGGGGGTGTGGATATACTTCTTGTGGAGAAATGGGTTGATAAGGTAATCAAGGTAGTCAGAGTCAGTGACAAAACTTATTATTAGATTAATGCTGCAACATGGATTAACAACCATTATATCGGCTTATGCCCCACAGCTGGAGCTACCTGATGAACAAAAAGACCGATTTTATGACATCCCCTTGCAGACTACTTTGTCGATGAATAGTAGCGACCTTCTCTTTGTGGCTGGCAACTTCAATGCGCATGTTGGACAACATGCCAGAGGCTTCCATGGCACACATGGAAGCTATGGTTTTGGTTCCTTCAATGAGGAGAGAACCAGGCTGCTGGAGTTCTATGATGCAAATGATCTTATGGTTTGTGATATTAACTTCGGGAAACCTGTCAGTCACCTATTCACCTACTGGTCTGGTGGACACAATAGTCAAATTGACTACATCCTCACCAGGAAATGGGAAAGATGGCTACTTATAAATGCCAAAACCTTCCCAGGTGAAGAATGCATCCCACAACATAGATTAGTAGTTAGCGACTTCAGGATCAGGGCTTTATGGATGCCCAGAATATGACCAGCATGGAGAAGAAGGGTCTGGAAGCTTAAGGATCCTGTGAATGGATAGAAATTTAGAGATGTATTACTCGAAGCTTTTGATGAAATAGAGAAAGATATAGCTTCACATGATGTGGAAGACAACAGGAGGTTTCTACGGGACAAGCTGTTGAGGGCTACTGACCAGATCTGTGAGTGGTGCAAAGTCCCCTCTCGACCCCCAGGTAACATGGTGGTGGAACAATGAAGTGAACAGGGCCATTAGGGAAAAGAAACAGGCATGGAAGGACTGGAAGAATGGTGAAAGCAGGGAATTGTATCAGATTGCCAGAAGGGAAATTGGGGGACAGGTTTACTTAGCCAGAGGAGAAGCTGATAAGAAAAAAAAAATTGTCAATGTTCTGCGTTGTGAGGACCAAAGACTTGAAGTGTTTCATGTTGCAAGACAGTGTATGAGAGAGAATCATGATGTCATAGGAGAGAAATGTGTCAGCATGGATGATGGTGCAATTGAATTTAATGAGGCTGCAAAGAGAGAGACTTGGCGATGCCTCTATGAGAGGTTGCTAAATGAAGAGAATGAATGGGAGAGAGTCTGCCGAATGTTGACCCAATAGAGGGACCAGCTATCCGAATTGACAGTACCTTGGTAGATAAAGCAATTAAGGGTATGAAGACAGGGAAAGCCCCCGGCCCATCAGAAATCACCACAGAGATGCTAAAAATATCTGGCAGTGTTGGCTGTAGTCTAGTCACCTGTATAGTCAATCAGGTGATACATGAAGGAGTCACACCCAATGACTCGTGTAGCTGCACCATAGTCAACTGCTACAAAGGTAAGGGTGATGCATTAGATACGAATAATTACAGAGGTATCAAGTTGTTGGATCAGGTAAGGAAGGTCAGGGAGAGGGTCATAGCCCAACTAATTAGGGAGTGAGCTAGTTTAGATGAGATGCAGTTTGGGTTCGTGCCAGGGAAAAGCACCACTGATGCTATATTCCTGATAAGACAGCTGCAGGAGAAATACCTAACCAAAGATAAACCTCTGTACCTGGCTTTCATTGACATGGAGAAAGTTTTTTAGCAGGGTCCCCCGATTCCTTATCTGGTGGTCAATGTAGAAAATAGGATAGATGAGTGGTTAATGAGAGTTGTACATGTATGCTGTCAGTAAGGTGAGAGTCAGCAATGAGTACAGTGAAGAATTCCAGGTAGAAGTAGGGGTTCACCAAGGATCAGTCCTCAGTCTCTTCTTATTCATCATAGTCCACCTGGCAATAACAGAGGAATTGAAGACAGGATGCCCCTGGGAGCTGGTCTATGCTGATGACCTTGCTCTAACAGCTGAGTCACTATCAGAACTAGAGGAGAAGTTTCAGGTGTAGTAGCAAGGTCTATAATTGAAGCACCATTCAAGTGTGGTCAATGCCAGTACTTCCTGACTCACCCTTATGCCGGTGGCATGCAAAAGCACCTGCTACATTCTCAGAGTGGTTGGCATTAGGAATGGCATCCAGCTGTAGAAACTTTGCCAGATCAGATTGGAGCTTGGTGCAGCCCTCAGCCAAACCATCCAACCCATGCCAGCATGGAAAGTGGAGGTTAAATGATGATGATGATGAACTTGACTGCTTAGTATTCAAGATCTCAGATGAACCAATATCAAGGCCAGAAACTCAAAATAGGGCAGCGGTATCGAATTCCCTCCTTAACCAGAAGCCAAACCCATAGAATTGGCCAATTAAAAGGTGATTACAATGGCAGTGCCCCAGTATGCCCACAGCCTCAGGACTGAAACATAAAAGAATAAAAGAACATATGTGTATGTGTATATATATATATATATATATATATATATATATATATATATATAAGCGAACCATCCAATCGTGGCCGTTGCCAGCGCCGCCCCGACTGGCCTCCATGCCGGTGGCACGTAAAAAGCATCATCCGTTTGTGGCTGTTGCCAGCCTCGCCCGGCTTCCGTGCCGGTGGCACGTAGCACCATCCGTTCGTGGTCGTTGCCAGCCTGGCCTGGCCCCCGTGCCGGTGGCACGTAAAAAGCACCATCCGTCCGTGGCCATTTGCCAGCTCTGTCTGGCACCTGTGCAGGTGGCACGTAAAAAGTACCCACTACACTCACGGAGTGGTTGGCGTTAGGAAGGGCATCCAGCCGTAGAAACACTGCCAGATCAGACTGGGCCTGATGCAGCCTTCCGGCTTCACAGACCCCAGTTGAACCGTCCAACCCATGCTAGCATGGAAGGCGGACGCTAAATGATGATGATGATAATGATGATGATGATATATTACTGGTAAATATAGACTGCTCTACTTCTCAGAGTGTGCTTCTTCTCAGGATTTATGTTTTTCTAAATTTATGTTTTTTGTGTGTGTGTGTGTGTGTGTGTATAGATGCACATATATATGTACATACACATTGTGTGTATGTATATATATTATATCTTACATACAAGTACACATGTATGCAATCATAGGACGGGCAGCATATTTGATTATCTTTAATTAGAAAATTCTATAACAGTGAACACGTTCATTTCTTCAAAACACTCATTCTTTTGGGAAGTTAGTGGAGACCATAGAAGTGGGTTGTTGTAACTTAGCATTACCAGAAATCGTAAATGTAATTGATAATGAATATTTGTATCACAGTAATCTCCCCTGGTACAACTATATATATATATATATATATATATATATATACCCACATACATACTATTATTATTACTATGTCAAAAAATTAGTTGCAAATCATTATTATTTAGAGATGATTAATCAATCACAGTACCTTTCTAAATTACAGTGCTTACCCAATACTTGTAATGGGGTTTAATTTTTTACAGAGTCCTCATTCAACTGTCTTCAAGTACTCCATGTATATTCATATGATTCTCACATCAAGGTTTGGATGGAAGGTATCTTATAGGTTTGTATGAATTGATAAAACAATAATTGTGTGAAAGAGAAGAGTAGATGTATGTATCTTTGAAAATATGGACAATATACACATTTGAAATAGAAAGGAACTTAGTACTTATTTCTGAAGTTGCTAAGTTGATTTGAAGTATGGATGCTGAATATCAGTATGTGCTAAATATCATAAAATTCTTATATAGGCACAAGGTCTACAAATTTTGTGAGTAGTTAAGGAAGGGGGTGAAGACTTTAGTCATTTTAATAGACCCCAGTTACTTGACTGGTATTTTATTTTAATGGCATCTGCTGCATCAGTAAGATAAAAGACCAATAAGTCAATCTTGGTCGATCTAAACTCTGAACATGAAGGGACATAACTTTAGGCTAACACTACTGATATGTACGGCCCTTGTGCTTATGTAAAAATGAGTAATTTAAAAAATAAATATGTTAAAATGATGATGTTTATAAACATTGTAGAAAATATGGAATTATAACAGAAAATGACAGTAAAAGTATATAACATATCTTAAAGATTATACTTTTGATGACAAATAGAATAATGTGGCTTGCATATTAGCTGCTGATTCAGCAATAGGCATTGTTATTCATACAGCTATCACAGTACTATCTTAAAATTTTTTGTTCTTACTGTAAAGAAATAAGAAAATAAAAGTTCCAAGTGAAACAGCTCTGTTAACAGTACTCCCAGACTAAAACCCAACAAAGATTTTCAGCTACAAAATAATCTATAACACCAATGTTAATAATAAACTGGAGTAATATGCTTAATGAGCTTGGCAGACAACCCTTATAAAAAGACAGCAATGCCCTAAATTTACATGATTACATTCATATAATTGATAAATGGATGACGGAAATCTCCAGCTTGATAGGATGCTCGTTTACTGTCACAAGATATGCCTTGCAGCAGATTTCAAATCATGACCCATAAACTAGTAGTATAATAGATAGCTACTGAACCATTTAGTTTCATGCATGGAAAAGTGAGTAATGTGTGTGTGTGTGTGTGTGTGTGTGTAAATGAAAATACTTCCAAGTAACGCGGACTCACGAAGTTTGTGCTACATGGCATTAATCGAATGAAATGAAATCTTCATTATGAGGATGAAAGACTGTAACAACAGGTAAATAATATTGTCAGAAGATTTGATTATCCTACTATCTACAGTTAGATAAATTGAAGTGGGTAGAAATCTAATGTACTTTCTGCTGAAAAAAAAACGAAAAAAGATTACAGCAGATACATATAAATAACCAGGAGTAAATCAGTTTAACTCATAAGTTGCATTTATACACACATTCTACATCTCTAAAGTAAATGCTGTGATATTCAGAACTGTTCTAGCTTTTCCATTTGTTAGCCTGCTAACGTAAATACACATACATATACACATATAAATATACATTACACACATACATATTTATAAAAACACACACACACATTTACCTCTGTTAATTGAATGGATGAATAAAAGTGAGAAACCTGAAGTAGAAATGAAGTCAATCATTAGGTTTTAGTATATAAACTCTACTACATATATTGAATACTTCTCTCCAATTTGTATACTTATACCCACGCATACATATACATAAAAACATACACACACTTATATGCATGAGCGTGTGTGTGTTTACATATATACATATGCATACCTCAAATTGCTGGTGACAGACATGAACAACTTCTTATATACAGTTACCAGGCAATAAAAACAATTACAATAAAACGAGCAGCATTGCATATGATATCTCTCTCTCTCTTTCACACACACTAAACAAATTTGTTGAAATGCTGGAGGATCTTCAGAAGTAAATTTGTTTTAAAGAACTAATTCTGCTGTTCAATATTATAACACCACTGATGATTAAAAAAGAAATAATGTCTAAATAGCAACAAGTAGAGATTTTAGTCAAAAATTTAGATTATCTTTAGAAATATTTTACATTGAATTTTGATGAGATGTGTTGTTTGAGTGCATGTGTTCTATCTCACTTATTAAGCTAGAGAATATGGGTAGGAAACCAATGAGGGGATCTTAGAAGAAAAAAATTATTCAATTCAATTGAATAGGAACCACTTTAGAAAAAGGACAATGTTATAGTGCATGGCAGCAGTATGGGCTTTTCTTCATTTTTTTTTTATGCCCTACCTTCCAAAATACTAATAACAGTGTTTTATTATATAGAGCATGAAGTATGGGGTTTACATGGGGATAGAAAAATGAAAAGTGTAGATTTCATGCTGTAATAATAATAATAATAATAATAATAATATAATAATAATAATAATAATAATAATAATAAAAATAATAATAAAAATAATAATAACAACAACAACAACAACAAAAATATTGATGGTGATTTTTCATATTGGCACAGAGCACAAAATTATATAGGAAGAAATGTATATAGGTAATGAATTGACTTTTTGGACCTGCTCAGGACTCTGATGGGATTTGAACACAGAACTTAGAGACAAAACTAAATGCTTTAAAAAGGCTATTTAGTTAAATTCTCAACAATTTTAGACATTATTAATATTGATTTCTAACATTGGCAGAAAGCCACATAATAAAAATAGTTTTCTTATTAACATACAAAGCCAGAGATTTTGAAAGGAGGGTATAAATTGATATCATTGACCCTAGTATTTTATTTTACTAGTACTTTATTTTATAGACCCCCAAGGGATGAAAGGCAAAGATAACCTTGATGGAATTTGAACCCAGAATGTAAAGAGAAATATCATAACATATTTTCTCCAACACTAACAATTCTGCCAATCCACTGGTTTAATAATAATAATAGTTTCAAATTTTGGTACCATTTGAAACCATTATTATTATTAGACCAGTTTTGAGGGGAAGGGGTAAATCAATTACTTTGACACCAGTGCTTGGCAGGTACTTATTTTATCGACCCCGAAAAGACAATAGGCAAAGTTGACCTCAGCAGAATTTGAACTCAGAACAAAAATGTCACTAAGCATTTTGTCCAGCATGCTAAGTCTGCCAGCTCACTGTTTTCAACAAAATTCCATGTTGAAGGTGACAGGCAGGATTTCAACTCATTAATCAACAAAATTAATTACTGTTCAGTGCATTACCATCTGTGCCACCCATACAGACATCATAATAATAATAATAAACAGCAAATATTCTGCTCAATACCACAGATTTGCTTGTCAGTTGTTTGACCATAACCAGTTGAGCATGTCCCTTAGTGGCTGACGATATGTGCATCTCTGATCACGAGCAGAAGTAGTGGGGGAGCATCATAGCCATGTGTTGAGAGGGACTTTTTGGGGTTTGAATAATTCACCTCTGGAAACATAGGTGTTTCGTTCAACATCCTTAAAGAACCCTTAATCAGGGACCTTTTGAGTGGGATGGGTTACTCAACCAGAAGAAAATTCTAACTGGGCCCCACCTGCAAGGTCATGTGCTATTTATCTTGATATGAGATCACCATATTGCACACACATGGTTGTGATGCATGTGTCTAGTGTACCCTTATCAGACGGGTAGTCATGATGGGTATACTGGGCTTCGTATATTTTACCCCAGTGTCACTTTGATGGCATGCACTCTCTCTCATTCAATAATAATAATAATAATAATAATAATAAACAGCAACAACAATAATAATAATAAAGAATAATAATAATTGATTATTTCTAGCATTGACACAGGCCACAAATTTGTAAGAAATGGATGGGGGTAAGTATACCATTAGTATTTTTTTCAACCTTAGAGGGATGAAAAGAGAAGCTGACTATGCTGGAATTTGAACTCAGAAACATAAAGGGATATAATTGCACAAGGTATTTAGTTTAGAGTGACACTATTGATTCTGTCATACCTCCATCTTAACAATAGTGAGCAATATGAAATCTGAACCCAATGAACCTTTTAGTTCTGTCTCAAAAAGTGGCTGACAGTCATGTTCTCTTACTTGTCTCAATCACAACCAAGACCTTAAATATTCTGAACACATTTTGAAAGTAATGTAATGAGCAGTTTATAATCAAGTATTAAAATATTTTTTTGTTTTCAGAAAGACAGTGAACCAACACATACATACTGAATATAACACAAAGATTAGGAACCGAGAGTGAAATGTATACTGTATAGTCCAAGTATCTCCACACACACTCACGCATACACTAAAAGTTACAAATAAACACACACATATATATATATATATATATATATGTATATGTATATATATATGTATATATGATTGTAAAACAAATGATACATATGAAATTGAGAGTAAAATATCAATTTTGAACCAGCTCCTTATGGAATGACATTAGAACATGAATCAAATAAATTTGGGATCATTGCATCAACTTGACTAACATAATGGTTTCAAGTTGAAAAAGGAAGGCATTGGAGAGGAAGAGGCAAAAAATATTGAAATAGGAAGAGGAAAAAATTGAGGCAAGATAAGAGACACAGTTGGAGAATGAACAGTGAAATGATGGATTAGTTATGAAAGACCTTCTATATAAATACCATCTTAAATATCCTGCCTAAACTAGAACTTAATATACAGATGAACCATTTGAAGTGAGTAGGCCACAATAAGCACTGCTCATATTTACTGTTCCTGAGGCATCCCAGAATTACCCACTGTTCCTCTACGATCAGGGGTACTGAGAATGGATTTAACACTGAAGTCAGTATGTCCACCTCCACTTCCTGAATTTAGAGCTTGTTTTCTAACTGGCAGATCTTTCTTCTCTTCTGATATAATTTTCTGTACCTTTGGCATTGATGTGGGGATGCTGCTTGTCATTCTAGGGACTACAGTGCTGTTGGTGGTTGTTGTTCTGGCATAGGTTCTGCATACATTTGTAGGCATTCTTTGATTGTTGGGGATTGTTCTGCTTTGATCAGTTGCAGGAACTGTGACACTGCTGATAACTTGACCTGAACTAGTGAATACTGATTGGATGTTAACTATTTTATTTGTTAAATTAGATGGACTAGCAGTAGATGTGGCAGGAGATGAGTCGACAGTGGTCTGAAGAAAATGAGGTGAATCAGGTTTGATGTATAATGTACCTTCAAAAGCAAATTCATTTGGAAGGACTGGTTTAATAAAGAGACTCCCTTCACAGCTATAGGTACTTTCATCATCTTTTCTCTCACTTTTTGGGCAGGAGTTAGTTTCTGAGATCCCGTCTTTCTTGTCAGATTTCTGTTGCTCCTGTGTTGTAGGGATATTGGTCACAGGATTCCACATCATACTTCCTTCAAATGTATAAGTATTAGAGGTAGGATCACTTTTACTTTTATTAACATTTTTACCAGTTGAATAAGTTGAAGTAACTGAAGGAAGCTTGAATGTGAAATCAGTTTCGTTTGTGCTTTTTGATTTTATATGAACTGTTTTCTTAGCTTCCTTTGCACAATCAGAAACATTTGGTGGCTCCAATTTAAAATAATTTTGACTGTAGCCCTCAGTGCCATACACTTTTGGTAACACAGGTGAACAAGCAACAGTATTTTTACTTACATCAACAGTAACTAGTTGCTCCTGATCTGCAGATACATTTTTAGCAAGATCTGAATCTCCAAGTCTAGCTTTTTTATTTGTGTTTTCACTGGGAACAGAGTCTTTCTTCTTGTTTTTCACTTCTTGATTACGTTTGATACATGGTTTTAAATTAGTGGTCAAAAAAAAGGAACAAGATGATTGAAAACTATGTTTAAGTGGTAGTTTTATACCAGTGGATAAATTACCATCATTTTCAGAGACAGGCTCCTGTTTTACATTTTTTAATAGATGTTCAGTTTTTGTGTTAGTGTCAGACACTACTATTTGGGAACCATTTTTGATTTGTTTAATATTTTTGGAGGGTATGTCATTACAATTATCATACACTAATTTTGGTGGGTAAGTTGTAGGGAGCAATGAGTTATCAAGAATCTCTTTTGGAGGAGGTTTCTTGTCAGCAATGTCTTCTAGCACTGAATATTTCTGGTTGCAAACCTGACAAACAGTAATTTTTTTTTTGGAAATGTGTGCATCTTCATTCTTAGCATCATCTTCTGAGAACAGTTTATTACAAAGTTCACAACGGAGAAATCTTGAACCACTTTGTTTTTGACAAGATCTTAGTGGTGAGTCCAAATGGTAAGATAGCTGTGGATTTGCTTTAGAATTAAAGCTAGGTGAACTGAGAGTGTTAGCTTCATTCACCTCATCGGGGTTAATAGAGTCTTTGAATGTTTTATTATCACTAAGAGCACTTTGGTATGGCAGTGGTAACTTACTGTAACACTGGCTGCCCAATCTATTGTAAGACTGTGATTTCCTTGGTGCATCTTTCTGGTCCACGCAGTTTCTTTTATACTCCATTTCAGTATCACTGCACTCAGTTGTATGGCCATTTGGTGAGGTAGCAAATTCAGCATCTCCTACAGATTTTAATGTCCCCTCGGCCATACCCTTGGAAGGAGCATTGCTCATTACATAAATGCAGTGGACATGGCAACAAATATAGCTCCAATCATACTCTGGTAAATGACTTCAATTCAATAACAGCTTCAATAGCCTGTAGAAGAAATTAAATAAAAAAGAAAAAAGTAGCATTAAGAATTTGGGCAAAAATTGATCACAAAAATTTTTGATAGTTAAATATTGCTATATTTTATGAACACAAGCTAAACTGTAAACCAAATTTACTGAAGAAATAAAAAATAATTCGCAAACCTACACATGGTTAATTCATCTAGAAGTTTTGTTTCTTCCTCAAAGAGGCACAAAAATGTTTTCCAGTTTGTTTTAATTACTTCATCCACAACCCTCATATAAACATTAGTGGTCAAAGGAACATTAAAAAAATACATAGCAAAAGGAAAAAATTATACGCTCACATACATGGTAAATAAAAATAGATGTAACATGTAAGTGAAAATAATTATTTAAATTTTGAATTTTCATTTTTCAAAGTCAGAGTCCTTATAAAAAAAATGTGAAATATACAAATGGGTATGCTATTTTAAGTTCATAGTTGCCGAAAGGACTTTACTGTCTGACTAGAACATTTAACTCTTTTATGATCGTGCCTCTAGTAGAATACACTGCCTATAGATTTCAATTAATTTTGAAAATAATCAAGAATTTGGAGGGATAAATAACTTCATTATTATTAAAATGGTATTTGGAACATAACTTCACAGAAAGGTTCTTAAATAAAATTATGATGGAAGGTTTTTGTTAAAATTGAAATATGAACACTTTAAAAATGAAAGGCTTGTAGAACCAGAAATAGTTTCAGGTTTATATAAAAACAGTTATATGTGTTTCACTTCATCTGACATCTGTCTTATCTATTAAACATTACAGAGTCCAGAGAGAAACATTGTGGAAATATTCAAAACGTCTACTTCACTGCAGTTTGCCACACACAAATGTATTCACAAAACCTTGGGGGATACGTCCAAGTTCAAGCTTCCAGTATACAAGAAATGATGGAATGTTATATTAAGGAAAGACAGAATAAGGTGGGAAGTCAAGCTATTAAACACTATGGAATAGAATGGGAACAAAATTTATTCCTATTAGAAGCATTGATATGAAAAATGCAAATCCTAATTTTCAGATGAAAAAGTTTTGTACACTACATTTTGTACACTACATTTTGATTGGTTTGATTTCTAGTTCTCATCAGATGATTAATTTCTGGATTTGTGGTACAAATCCAGTTTTGTACTATGTACATATTCAGGAATAAGACAATGATAAGCAGGTAACAAACTGATCAAAACATTGCATAAATGTAAATACATTATCCATACAACTTTAAAATAAGGTGATAAAATCAAAATAAGCAACAGAATATCTAGAAGTGATGCAGTACGACCGATTTAAGTGGCTCAATTTAATTGAACAATGCAATCATTACATCAATTTAAATGCAGGGCTTCCTCAGCTGCATAAATAAATAAATAGAATTTTAAAAATCAGTTGGTCACATTTGTATAATTTTTACTTAAATCCTCTAAGAGGGTAAGAAGACAGACAAAGTCCATGCTGTTGTCACTTCAGCTTAGACAACAGGAAAAAACCTGTTTAGGTTATATATATATATATATATTATATATATATATATATATATTACATATATACACGATGAGCTTCTTTCAGTTTCTGTCTACCAAATCCACTCACAAGGCTTTGGTTGGCCCGAGGCTATAGGAGAAAACACTTACCCATGCATTGGGACTGAACCAGGAACCATGTGGTTGGTAAGCAAGCTACTTACCACAAAGCCATTCCCGCGCATATATTTATTATAATCTAAGAGGTATATTATAAGTTAAGTTCCCAGTGCTATTATATACAAGCTAATATAAATTTCTAGGGGTACAAAATTAGGTTTACTTACATAAAGTCTATTATAAAAATATTAATATGATCAGTAGAATAGAACACCATAGAAAGGAATAAATAGTTTAATCA
The DNA here is from genome assembly GCF_006345805.1 of Octopus sinensis. Taxonomy (NCBI): domain Eukaryota; kingdom Metazoa; phylum Mollusca; class Cephalopoda; order Octopoda; family Octopodidae; genus Octopus; species Octopus sinensis. The sequence continues at coordinate 25,019,058 of NC_043014.1, read as the reverse complement.
CTAAAACCATGATGAAGCATATATACCTTATTATCAACAATAGGAAGGGAGATTATATAGAATTTTGTTTAATATTCTATCATTATACTTAATTATTTACTTATTAGGTGGTATCTATAAAGACTGATCACTGGTATTTACTAAAGGAATATTGGGGTGATAGAACATGCTAACTATATATTTATTATAATCTAAGAGGTATATATAAGTTGTAAAGTTTCCAGTGCTAATACATACATGATAATATAGTTTCCTAGGGGTACAAAATAGGAGGACTACTTACATAAAGGCCTTTATAAAAATAATAATATGATCAGAAGGGTGGAACACTATAGAAAGGAATAAATAGTTTAATTACTAAAACCATGATGAAGTTAGACTAACTAGGTAGGAATATTCATAGAATAGTATACTAACTTACTATACTATATAGCTTATACTATATGTAATGTACTTTAATTCTTCATGTAACTGAATATCACCTGATTTATATATATATAATCAAAATAAGCAACAAGGATATCCAGAGGTAATGCAGTACGATCGTTTCATGTGACTCCATTTAATTAAACAATGCAAACATCACATCAATTTAAAATGTAGAGCAATTTTCAGCTGCACAAAAATATAGAATTTAATTAAATTCGAAGGACTCATTAGCATAATTTTATCCAAAATCTCCAAAGGATTAGGAGATAGACAAAGAACATGTTTTACCAACAACATCACAGTTGTAACTGAAATTTAAAAAAAAGAAGGCAGGCTTTTCACTGATTATTTGTTATTTAGATTTAATTATGGGGGGGGGGGCAGTTTTAATTTATAGGCTAATTTATCAAATCTGAGAGAAGACAGAGGGTAGTATCATTTTGGGGGTAGGGCAAAGTAGATAGACAATTTAAGTGGCATAGTCATAAATCAAGATTTATTTGAAGCAAAGCCATTTGGCTCAGTAAGAAGATATTTCAAACAAGATGTTGGCTGCTATTAAGTAGACCAATGCTAATGGGACAGGGGAAGTCTTATCATACAGTAGTACATTTACCTACTATAAAACAATGTTGTTATTTGTATATATACAGATAAATTTTAGAGTTAATCTAAAGAATACTAAGAAGAATATTTATGAATACTTTCAGTATATATCAAAATTTTACACAATAGAGGGACAGAAAATATAGAAATAGTTCAATATTTATATATTTAAATACTAACTTAACATATATTTATAATTATTGATTAATTGGTATTTACTGGTATTAATAAAGGAAAATTGAGGTAAATTTTCAGTTGCATAGCTGAACGAGTGAGAATATTAAAAAAACTCCCTCGACCCAGGGAACACCTTAAATTCAAGAGTAGCAGCACTCAAACTCTGCTTATACTTCAGGAGATGCCTACTGAAGTCCTGGACCTACAAGCCAGTGACATTAATGATGGATAGCGATCTAAGGGTAACCCAATAGACTGGCCGTAGCTATCTTTATCTAATTACTTCTCTATAACTTAGAGTGTGCTTCTCTTTTGGATATATGATTTGCTGATGATATATATATATATATATATATATATATATACACACATACATACACACACACAAGAAAGACCTGAGATATATATACACACCAAGGAAGACCTGGAATGAGGTGGTAAAACATGACTTTTGAACGTTGGGCCTCACTGAAGCAATGGCTAGTGACCGAGACCGTTGAAGATATGCTGTGCTTGAGAAGACCTAGCAAGCTAAGTGAAATCATAGCTATGGCCTATGCCAGTGTCACATAATCAGCCCATTTAAGTGTTCCCTTCAATCATCAGGCAATGTGCTGTGCTTGAGAAGACCTATTGAGTCAAGTAAAATCACTGTCGTGGCTGATGCCAGTACTGTCTGACTGGCACTCATGCCAGTGGCACATAAAAAGCACCATTCAAGCATGGTCGATGCCAGTACCACTTGGCTGGCCCCAATGCTGGTGGCACGTAAAAAGCACCCATTACATTCTTGGAGTGGTTGGCATTAGGAAGGGCATCCAGCAGTAGAAACCTTGCCTGATCAGATTGGGGCCTGGTGCAGCCTCCTGGCTTGTCAGTCTTTAGTCAAACTATCCAACTTATGCCAGCTTGGAAGGCGGACATCAAATGATAATGATGATGACACACACATACATATATATATACATAAACACACACACACATATATATACACACACACACACACGAGTGTGTGTGTATGTGTGTGTCTTAAATATAATAAAATGCAATGTATGTCCTGTCGGTAATGCTTGGGGGAAAGAAGAGTAAAGCAACAAGCAGAATGGGAATGAGTGATAATCAGAGACAGTAAAGCATGTGAACAGGCTTCAAAGATTTTGCTCTGAAAGACACTAAACCATAAGCCCAACTTCCTCTCCAATCCCAAATGCAGGCTGATCAACCCGTCTAAGGGTGAGATAGGTATCATTAGCAAATGTATTCTCGATACTATCAACTCTGATATCAGAAGGTCTATAAGGTTGACTCAATGGAACTCCAGTGCAGCCTTGATTGATTGATTCTGTGGTACTGAGAATAAATCAGTCTGCAGATTTACCCAGTCCGACATTGTCGACTTCTACCCTTCCATATCTAAGCACCTATTTCAGAAGGCCCTAAATTTTGCTGCGCTATATCCCAGCATTAGTGATCTTGATATCAGAATTATCATGAATGCCTGAAAGTCAATTCTGGTCCATGATGATTCCTTTCGCGTGAAGAAAGAAGGCAATCCATTGTTTGATGTTCCTATGGGGAACTTTGACAGGGCTGAAATTGCCGACCTTGTCAGGTTATACATCTTGGATACCCACGAGAGATATACCCATCCACATAGGTTGGCCCTCTTTAGGGATGATGGCTTGGCTATCTCAAGCCATACAAACTGGTTTCAGGCATAAGCAAATGACTATCTAATCTCTCGGCCAATAGAAATATCTTTAACAGGGCCACCCCACACTACAACGATGCTTTGGCTAAGAGCGAGTTTACTGAGAAGCTCACTTATGTGGACAACCCCCAAACACCCTCTCCTCACCCCAAAAGGATAATTATATAGTATAACCCCCTTTTTAACCTAGAAGTTTCCACCAATGTAGCTAGAAGTTTCCTATCATTAATTAAGGAACACTCCCCCAGAGGTCACAAATGTTACAAATACTTCAACCTCCATAATGTCAAGATGAACTACTTATGCTTAGACAACATCGCCCCAACCTGCAGCTGCTGAAACCCCACCATGAGTCCTTTAGATGGATCCTGCCTCTCAAGTGTCGTAGTATACAGGGCCATCTTTACACCATCCAATGGCATTACCAGGCACTATACGGGTATTACAGTCAATGACTTCAAGGGAAGATACTCCGAGCATATGCAACTCATTCAGATCCAGGGACAGAGAAAATTCTACTTCCCTATCTCATTTTCTCTGGAGACTCCATGACCTCTAAGATGAAACATCCAGCATCAAGTGGACTATTGTTGGCAGAGTGCCACTATATTCACTTGGCACCCTCAGCTGCCAGCTCTGCCTCTGCAAAAAACTGCATATCCTCCAACCCACAGTATCCATCAACAAGAAATACAATTTATCTTATTGCTGTCACTAGATGTATGCCCTTCAGGCTAATTTCAAGCTTCTGACTGCCCACTACCCAGATATACCACCTTAGCTGCTACTCTGCACCAAGATCACTGTCAGCAACCAACCCCATGAGCAAGACTGCAAATTACCAGTTCCCAATGCTTACCAATCTCCAATGCTTACCAATTCCCAATGCTTACTAATCCCCAATGCTTGTTATGTGCATATATACTCATGTATCCACACGCACTTGCATGTGTGTGTGTGTACATGTGTATGCATGTATGTGGGTGTGCATGCACACATGTTCGCTCATATATGTGTTTGTGCACCTGTGTACTGATACGCATTCTCGCATCAATACAGACATGCATACAAAACCATATCAGCACATCCACACACCCACACATACAACTATATACCTGCCCACAATAAAAGAAACAGTAAAAGGTTGTCTTTATAGTACTCGGAGTTTTGAAGGCCGGAGCGAAGAACTACAATACATTCTCATCAGCTATTAATGGCAACAGACACTATGAATAACTGTTGAATAAAAGGTAAGTTACTCTAACAGGTAGGAAAAGAAAAAAAAGAAAAAGATAAAATAAACGCAAGCATATTCTCACAATGCATTGACATAAACCTCTTGTGTTCATGTACATACACACTCACACAAACATATATATGTACATGCACATACACACACACACACAAACATATATGTATGTACACATATCCACATAGTATTCTTTAGATTAACTCTAAAATTTATCTGTATATATACAAATAACAACATTGTTTTATAGTAGGTAAATGTACTACTGTATGATAAGACTTCCCCTGTCCCATTAGCATTGGTCTACTTAATAGCAGCCAACATCTTGTTTGAAATATCTTCTTACTGAGCCAAATGGCTTTGCTTCAAATAAATCTTGATTTATGACTATGCCACTTAAATTGTCTATCTACTTTGCCCTACCCCCAAAATGATACTACCCTCTGTCTTCTCTCAGATTTGATAAATTAGCCTATAAATTAAAACTGCCCCCCCCCCATAATTAAATCTAAATAACAAATAATCAGTGAAAAGCAGTGCCTTCTTTTTTTTAAATTTCAGTTACAACTGTGATGTTGTTGGTAAAACATGTTCTTTGTCTATCTCCTAATCCTTTTGGAGATTTTGGATAAAATTATGCTAATGAGTCCTTCGAATTTAATTAAATTCTATATTTTTGTGCAGCTGAAAATTGCTCTACATTTTAAATTGATGTGATGTTTGCATTGTTTAATTAAATGGAGTCACATGAAACGATCGTACTGCATTACCTCTGGATATCCTTGTTGCTTATTTTGATTATATATATATAAATCAGGTGATATTCAGTTACATGAAGAATTAAAGTACATTACATATAGTATAAGCTATATAGTATAGTAAGTTAGTATACTATTCTATGAATATTCCTACCTAGTTAGTCTAACTTCATCATGGTTTTAGTAATTAAACTATTTATTCCTTTCTATAGTGTTCCACCCTTCTGATCATATTATTATTTTTATAAAGGCCTTTATGTAAGTAGTCCTCCTATTTTGTACCCCTAGGAAACTATATTATCATGTATGTATTAGCACTGGAAACTTTACAACTTATATTATACCTCTTAGATTATAATAAATATATAGTTAGCATGTTCTATCACCCCAATATTCCTTTAGTAAATACCAGTGATCAGTCTTTATAGATACCACCTAATAAGTAAATAATTAAGTATAATGATAGAATTATTAAACAAATTCTATATAATCTTCCTTCCTATTGTTGATAATAAGGTATATATGCTTCATCATGGTTTTAGTGATTAAACTATTTATTCCTTTCTATGGTGTTCTATTCTACTGATCATATTATTATTTTTATAATAGACTTTATGTAAGTAAACCTAATTTTGTACCCCTAGAAATTTATATTAGCTTGTATATAATAGCACTGGGAACTTAACTTATAATATACCTCTTAGATTATAATAAATATATGCGCGGGAATGGCTTTGTGGTAAGTAGCTTGCTTATCAACCACATGGTTCCTGGTTCAGTCCCAATGCATGGGTAAGTGTTTTCTCCTATAGCCTCGGGCCAACCAAAGCCTTGTGAGTGGATTTGGTAGACAGAAACTGAAAGAAGCTCATCGTGTATATATGTGTATATATATATATATATAACCTAAACAGGTTTTTTCCTGTTGTCTAAGCTGAAGTGACAACAGCATGGACTTTGTCTGTCTTCTTACCCTCTTAGAGGATTTAAGTAAAAATTATACAAATGTGACCAACTGATTTTTAAAATTCTATTTATTTATTTATGCAGCTGAGGAAGCCCTGCATTTAAATTGATGTAATGATTGCATTGTTCAATTAAATTGAGCCACTTAAATCGGTCGTACTGCATCACTTCTAGATATTCTGTTGCTTATTTTGATTTTATCACCTTATTTTAAAGTTGTATGGATAATGTATTTACATTTATGCAATGTTTTGATCAGTTTGTTACCTGCTTATCATTGTCTTATTCCTGAATATGTACATAGTACAAAACTGGATTTGTACCACAAATCCAGAAATTAATCATCTGATGAGAACTAGAAATCAAACCAATCAAAATGTAGTGTACAAAATGTAGTGTACAAAACTTTTTCATCTGAAAATTAGGATTTGCATTTTTCATATCAATGCTTCTAATAGGAATAAATTTTGTTCCCATTCTATTCCATATATTATATATATAAAACTGAGAATGTGTGTCTGTCTGTCTGTGTGTTTCCCTAAAACTTGAGAACTACACAACCAATTTCATTAAAACTTTACACATGCCTTACTTAGGGTCCGGGGAGTGTCATCGGCAACCTTTTGCCTAGGGCGAGCCCACAGCAATATTATATCTTCTCCACTATGATTCTCTAAAACTTGAATACTACACAACCAATTCCATTCAAATTTTACACATGCCTTACTTAGGGTCCACATAGTTTCATGGGCAAAAAAAATGTTTAACTTCTTGTCTAGATCGAGCCCATAGCAACATCATATCTTCTCCACTATTTCAGTATTACGTGTTAAAAGTGAAACAAAAACGTTTCTCTATTTTATGTCAGATACTTTCACTTTAACAGTAAAAATAATAATAACAATTGAATTATATGTAGTAAGTAATAATTAAAATCAAACTAAAGTATAATATAATCGTAACATATCAAAAGTAAAAATAGCAATTGGTATAAAATTGCATCAATGACTTGAACTTGAATAAGTGGTTTCACATGAATGGGAATAAATTAAAAATAAAATTAGTGTGCAGAAATGGAATAGTCCAGATGGATAATAAAAAATTAAATTAAAGAAAAGACTATTGTCTATAAAGTATACAATGTAGAGAAAAAAGAAGATTTGAACACATGGAGGAAAGCACCTTCGAAAAGTGTCTTGGTGCGACTATGAAAGGTATCTAATCAGAGGCGGTAAATTTGCCACAATAGAAGCAAGGTTCGAGTCAACGGAGTGTGCAAGGGAGTACTCGACTCGAACTTGCAAAGTGGAAATATTTTATTTTTACCTTTATATGAGGAGTAGATAGGACGTGCCGGAAAAAAATTTAACCCCCCCCCCCCCCAGAAGTAGAGGTAGGCTGGATTGTAGCCACACTTCTATACAAAAAGGAGGACACGATACAATTGATCGAAATTACAAGAGACGGGCTAACAATTCCAGTCTGTTATATATTTTGAGTGTTGTTATCACTAGCGATATCAAGATATAACTTTGTATTTTGTATTTTATGTGTAGATGTATATATATATAGATGTACATGTAATATGTACACATATATATACACATATATACATGCACTAGCACTATGACCCGGCAACGACGGGTCTTTAATGCTAGTATATATATATGTATGTATGTATGTATGTATGTATATATGTATGCAACCTCATCCTCATATACATATAGGTGCTTACATGCATACACATAACATAATGCATATATATTCAGACATTTATATGTATATATATACAGACATACATTCACAATCCTGCATATATACAAACATATATATCATCATCATCATCATCATCATCATCATTGTTTAACGTGATGATGATGATGATATATATGTTTGTATATATGCAGGATTGTGAATGTATCTGTATAAATGAAGAGGCATGTACATAAAAGTTGCACATATGCACCGGACACAGTTGTACATACATATACTCATACACACACATATAAGATATATACATACATATACATACACACACACATGTACACACTCACACCATTAAAAAGGAAAAGGGAAAAAACGAAAAAATATATATAAAAAATAAAAAATTAATGGAAGTTAAAACATGGAAAAGCTTGTGCAGGAACATAGTAGAAATGTGGATTCTGGCCATGATCTCAAAACCATAACATAGACATGATCCAAAAAGTTGAGTTCTTGAATTTAAACAAGTAGCAGGGTCCAAGGAACTTTTCCAGATGAGCCATATATATTGTCGTTCAATGCTCAAAATGAGGAGTAGATAGACAGCCAACAACTGATGAAAAGTTGTTCTTTAAGTTACCTGTCCTGTTTTCCATATGTTTCTCCCGTTGTTTGTATATTGAACACATTTGTTTTTGTATTTCATGTTGCTTACTGTTGGTGGTGTTTTGTACCAATATATGCATGCGTGTGTGTGTGTATATATATATATATAATTTATATACACACATACATATATATATATATATATATATATATATAATATATATATATATATATATATATAGAGAGAGAGAGAGAGAGAGAGAGAGAGAGAGAGAGGAGGAAACTGATGATATTAGCTCAAACTCAGTCACAGGGCCTAATGGATTCCCAGCAATCCTCCTAAAGAAATGCAAAGGAGCTCTAGCAAAACTGCTTTAGATTCTCTTTCAGAGCTTCTTCATGACTGAGAGACTTCCCAAAAGAATTAAAGGAAAGTATAATATGCGCTATCCATAAGGGAGGTAGCAGAGTAGATGCTAAAAATTATTGACCTGTATCTCTAACTTCCCATATCAGCAAAGTCATGGAACGCATTGTCAGGAAGAAGCTGCCTTACACAGCTTTTGCAACATTATGACTGGGTGTTGAAACAATTAATCGCTCAAATGTGGATGTACTATATCCAGGCAGGAAACTCAAAAGAGGGCAGCAGAGTCAAACTTCCTCCTTCACCAAAATCCAATCACATAGAATTGACCAGTTTAAGGATGATTACACTGTCGATGCTCCAGCATGGCCACAGCCTCAGGGCTGAAACACATAACAGAATACACACACACGCATATAAGTTTCAGTTGAATTAGGTACTTAAATTGAAGCATCAAGCCAGTTTGGTATAGTCCATGCAGCTCAAAGTCAGGTGAACAAAATGCAAATAAGCAACATGGACGTCCAGATATCAATGCATTACAGCTTTTTTTTAGCGGTTCCATTTAATTGATCAATGAAAACATTACACCAATTTGGAAGAAACCACTCTCCTCAGTTGCAGATGACCATATATATTTCCAAATTAAAGGATAAACCATTTCTAGTATTTATAGTAAATTTATATCAGTACTAGAAACCTATATGGTCATCTGCAACTGAGGAAAGAGGTTTCTTTCAAACTGATGTAATGTTTTCATTGGCTGATTAAATGGAACCGCTTGAAATGACCATAATGCATTGATAGCTGGACATTCTTGTTACTTATTTGCATTTTATATACCCATACATATATATGAATACACACATACACACACATATACACATATATATACAAGGTGTCCATAAAGTCTCTATAATTTCAAAAATTTATTACAAGAGCAAATAAATAGATAAATCTGTGGAAATGATTACAAATTAAGGGAAAGATATTGAAGTTTGTTTTGCCTCATTTAATATATCTCTATATGGGTGCTATTAGTTGTAAGAAGCACATCAAGATGGTAATCAATTTCTTGCCATGTTTACCTTAGCATAGCATCATCAATGGTGGTAATGGCATCGGTGATCCTGTATCTTTATTCAATACATAACCCCATAAAAATTCCAGGGAAGTGATATCTGAGGACAAGGTGGCCAGGGAATTAGGCCATCCCTTCCAATACACTGGTCTAGAAATGTTTAATTTAGGAACCCACAAACATGCAGTTTCCAATGTGGTGATGCACCATCCTGCTCGAAAATGATGGTTGGTTGAAGGTCATCCAGCTATGATGCCACATATTCAGTCAAAAGGTCATGGTAAACATTTGCCAAAATTGATCTCTCTGAAGAAAAATGGACCAATGATTTCATTGTATATCATCCCCCACCAGACATTCACCTTTGGTCTATCTCGATGAAGTTCCCTAGTCACATTGGGGTGTTCTGATTCCCAGATCCTCACATTATGTGTGTTAAGTTTCCCTGAAACATGAAAGGTTGCCTCAGCAGTAAAACGAACTTGGGTGAGGAAAGCTGCATCCTCAGAAATTCGTTTCAGGATGTTAACTGCAAACTCATTTCATCTTGGTTAATCATTTGGTTTGTGTGCCTGTAAGAGTTGCACTTTGTAAGTGTACAATCACAAGTTCTTTTGTCGGACTTTGTGCACTGCTGAACATGGTAGCTGTATCTGTTTGGCAGTGGTACGTATGGACTTTGGAGGAGAACTAGCAAAGGCTAGTCTTACATGATCAATGTTTTCTTCGGATAATTTTGGTCATCCACCCCTCCCATTACCCAACACTGTTCCTGTTTCTATAAGTTTCTTGTGCCATGCATGAACTGACAGACATGATGCTGGATGTCTTCCATACTTAATTCTGTAGTTTTGCTAGGTCTGCATGTCAGATTTTGTTTCAATAAACCACAATACACATGGTGCCTTTTCTTGAAGAGTAGCCATTTTTTGGAAATATGTAGTGTATGAGAAGACCCAGTAAGCCAAGTGAGACCATAACCCGTGGCCTATGCCAGGGGTTTAACCAGCCCACTTATGTGCACCTTTCCTACATTGGACACTAAACTCTGCTTGCAAAGACCTGTTGAGGCAAGTGAAATCGAAATCAAATTCACAAATTCGATGACTGGCACCTGTGCCAGTGGAGAGCTAAGAGCACCATCTTGAGCATGATCACTGCCGGAGCAGCTGACTGGCTTTTGTGCTGGTGACATGTAAAGAGCACCTTTCAAATGTGATCGTTACCAGCGTTGCCTTACTGGCACATGAAAAACATTCAAGTAGGGTCGTTACCAGTGCCACTGGACTGGCTCCTGTGCAGGTGGCACATAAAAAAACACCACTTGAGTGTAGCCATTGCCAGTACCACCTGACTGGCCCTCGTGCCAGTAGCATGTGAAAGCACCCACTAGACTCTCAGAGTGGTTGGTGCTAGGAAGAGCATCCAGCTGTAGAAACTCTGCCAGATCAGATTGGAGCCTGGTGCAGCCATCTGGTTCGCCAGTCCTCGGTCAATCGTCCAACCCATGCTAGCATGGAAAGCAGACGTTAAATGATGATATATATATATATATATATATATATATATATATATATATATATATATATATATATATACACATACATATGTATGTATGTATATATATATGTACATACATATATGTAAATGGTGAAGGCACATAGCTTGGGTAACATTGGTGGCATAGAGAGGGGAGGCTGATATGCATGGGTGACAGCTGGACTTCCATAAATAATCTTGCCCAGACTTGTACCTCAGAGGGTAATTTTCTAGGTGCAATCCCATGGTCATTTATGACTGAAGGAGGTATATATATATATATATATATATATATATATATATGCAAATTCATCAGACTTAGAGCACCATATTCATAGGATTAACAGCCATAAACTGAGGCGAAGATTAGTCAGCATTCAAAATAACCTTCTCGACATCAACCATAACTCATATGACCAACCTAAAGACAATGTTTATAACTTAAATTATACTACCAAACAACAGAGCAATAATTACAATATCCATGATAACTATCCAAAACATAACACCAGCAACAATTCAAATAATAAACTGAGAAAACCTACTGATAATAAAACGATAATATTGACAACCAACATACCAAACAGAACCAATCTCTCCAGCGCTCAATGTACACAAGCCAACAAAATCAAACAGTTATGCTCATGCAGAGATAGATCCAATTGTCCTTTGGATAACCAATGTATGACTAAGAACATGGTATACAAGTGCACTATAAACACTAGAGGAGGCCCCTACTTATATATTGGGGCATTGGCCAATTTTTTCAAAAATTGATACTGTAACCACATCGCCAGCTTTTGAAATATCCTTAAACGATATGTAACATCACTGGCCAATTTATCTGGAGGCTTAAGGAGCCAAAGATAAAATACAACCTTACATGGTCAATACTTAGACATGCAAGTCCCTACAACACTATATCTCAGAAATGCCAGTTATACTCCAAGGAGTCACTCTTGATAATGTTAACAAAGGAGTGCATTATAAATAAATTCATTGAACAATTACCCAGATGTCTAGACACACATTCACATATTACAATCCCAACCATACATAACTCGATGTATACATGGCACCCACAACTCTTAAAACACATGAACTTGAGGAACTATATTTGAATAACTTGCATTTGACATATGATCTTGTAATCTAGATCTATATATATGTATATGAAAAATATATATAAAAATACAAAATGGGACAAGAACGCAAAACATTCAAATAGACACAAAAAAAAACGGACGGGTCATTCAAAGCCTCTAATCTTCAGTCAAGAACCAGATCATCCTCGCAATTTCAGCTGATTAATCTTGAGATCGCTCCAATCCGGCCAGCCCCAAGGAAAAACTAAGCTACGAGCATTAGATTTCTTGGAAAAAGGATCGAATGTATACGAAACAAGGACAGAAAAACGGATGATGCCACACAAATATAAATACAAAAAATAATAATAATAATAACAGGACAAAAACAACAGGTGTGTTTCGACTTTAAACAGTTCAACTTAGCTTAGCTGGCGTATTTGGAAAATATGTATATGTATATATATATATGTGTTTGTGTGTGTGTGTGTGTGTGTGTGTGTGTGTGTGTGTGTGTGTGTGTATGCATATGTGTGTATGCATAAATGTGTGTGTGTATATGTACATATATATAGATATATATGTCTACATATTCATCTGTGTGCATTTGTGTTTTTATAGGTATATTAGTGTGAATATGTGTATGCAGGCGTGTGTTTATGTGTGCATATGCATACATGTGTGTATATGTGCATAAGTATGTATGTATGTATGTAGGTATCATCATCATCATCATCATCATCATTTAACGTCCGCTTTCCATGCTAGCATGGGTTGGACGGTTCAACTGGAGTCTGGGGAGCCCGAAGGCTGCACCAGGCCAGTCAGATCTGGCAGTGTTTCTACAGCTGGATGCCCTTCCTAACGCCAACCACTCCGAGAGTGTAGTGGGTGATTTTATGTGCCACCGACACAGGTGCCAGACAAGGCTGGCGAACGGCCACGCTCGGATGGTGTTTTTTATGTGCCACCGACACAGGTGCCAGACGAGGCTGGCAGACGGCCACGCTCGGATGGTGTTTTTATGTGCCACTGACACAAGTGCCAGATGAGGCTGGCGAACGGCCACGATCGGATGGTGTTTGTTACATGCCCACAGCACGGAGGCCAGTCGATGCGGTACTGGCTACGGCCACGTTCGGATGGTTTTCTTGTGTGCCACCGGCACTGGTACCACAAAGATACAAATTCCATTGATGTTCATCTATTTTGATTTGGTTTGATTTTCACTTGCCTCAACAGGTCTTCATATATATATATATATATATATATAATATATATATATATATATAGGTATATATATGTGTGTGTATATATATATATATGTATATATATTTACTTATGTGTATACGTGAGTGTATTAACACGTGTCTGTGTCAAACTATGCACAGACGTCTGTATCTTGCTTTACATATGAATATATACACATATTTATCTATGCTATGTATGTATATTTATGTATATATATTTGTACGTACCTGCATATGGGTTCCTATACATATATATATATGTATATAGTCATCCATATGTGTGCGTATGCATGTATATCTAGTTGTATGTATATGCCTATATACTTGGATATATGTGTGAGCATGTATATATATGTGTGTATATATATATATATATATATATAATATATATATATATATATATAGCTGTGTATGTATATGTGGATCTAAGCACGAACACAAAAAAAATATCTTCCTTTCAAATTCTACTTCCATTTCTTTCTCTTAACAGTTACAAAAGTGAAAGTTCATTATGTCATTTTCTCTAAACTAGAATGTATACTTTTCACGTCCATATTTGGATTTTTTTGCGTTTCAATAATTTTTCACTGTTTTTACTAATTTTCGAATATGATGGACATATAGCAGTACGTAAGCCAACTCAAGAAATCTCTAGTGAAACTTGTTATTGATGAACCTGAAGAGCCCAGAACAGGTCGAAATATGTGTTGTACCCAATAAAGTCTATTACATATTCCATCTCCTATTTTATTATTACTATTACCCCAGCCACCACTACAAAGTTCCTGCAATAAATCTATGGATAGCAACAGATAATTGAAACTGAGCCAGTGCTTTACTTATCATCTATTTATACATTTGTATAATTTCTCCATTATATACATAGGTTTATATACATTATATACATAGGTTTATATATATAGACATATATATGCATACATATATATTTAAAAAAGGAAAAGAATGACTTCACTGGTAGTTCTAATCAATTTAATTTTGTAATGATATCATGTAACAGTTTGGTTTTTAGATCTAGTAAGTTCTTTGTTAACTTTGGTGGGGAGATTTTTTAAAGTTTCCTGGTTAACTTTTCAGGAGAACTTTCTTGCATTCATCGGTGGTGATTATCAAACAGATCTCAGGTTGTGTTGTGCTATGTGATTCTATATATAAGAGATTTGGGTGTGTCTGGGTTGGGAGTGGGGTTTGTTAATAAATGTGGGAGTGAAAGAGTGTTGATGAACAAGAGCTGAAAGAAAATAGTGAATGGTAAAAACAAGATAATTTATTGCGGGTGGAGTTGGGAGGTAGTGGGGGTGTTTAAGGAGTGTTTTATGAAGGGCTTATGCCCTCCTGTTGGTTCCATTTGAATAGTTGACCTTTGATGAAAAATATAATAGTTTTGGAATGTATTTCTGCAAAGATTCCATTCCATCACAAACAGGCTCCACAAAACAATACAATTTACCATGGAATGTAATAGAAAGGAACTACCATTTCTGGATATCCTTGTCACTAAAGGGGAAAATATTGAATCAGACTTTATTTTACAAACCAACAGACATACACCAATACTTAAATTCCCGATCAGCACACCCCACACATACCATAAGGAACATTTCCTTTAACATGGCAAGATGCATCTGCACCATAGAAACACTACAAGAAAAAAAGATTATATGAACTAAAATGGTGAACTTCATCAATATGGCCATCTCCAAAGCCCAGAACATTCCAGTGACAACACTGAGAAAAACAAACCAACAAAATAAAAAGGAAAAAACAGTTATCCCTTTTGTTGTCACTCATAACCCACGGAACTTCAACATTGTGAAAGCCGTCAAACAATATCTCCCAATTCTCTAGCAACCCGCCAAAATGAATGCACTCATAAAAGACTCACTAACAATATACACGCCAAGTACCCAAACTAAAAAAACTGTTCACCAAGGCAAAATTTATGTCTACTATTGAAACAATGTAAGTCAAGAAATGTGGGGACCCCTGATGTGGAACTTGTGAATATATTAAAGAGGGTGGACAAATCTCCTTTAAAAACGAGATTTTCAAAATTAATGCAAACATGAACTGTAAAGCAAAAAACTTAATTTACTGAACAACTTGCCCACAATGTAAAGAATGCTACATTGGTGAAACTGGAAGGGGACTACATTACAGTGTTCATGTACATAAACAATTTAAAGACCCCTCTGTCAGAAACAGCAGTTGCAGTGACCACTTTGCATCATGCATAAAGGGAAAATTCATAATCTTCCCCTTCTTTAAGTTATAGTTGGACAATGAACATTTCCAGAAATATAAAAAAGAATTCTTTATTAGAAAGTACAAACCACTACTGAATACAAAAAGAAAATGATATTCAACCCACCAATAATGGGATTCTCTCTTTGTTTTGTTTAAAAAAAAAGATGCATATCCAAATAGAAGTGGATGACACCCACACTTTCAATCATTTGATCGTTGAAGAGAACAACCCTCGGAAGTACACTACCATTTCACTAACACCTCTTCCCCAAAGTACATGTGAACTTAAATACTTAAGTAGTGTAGATATGTATACAAATGTGTGTGTGTGTGTGTGTGTGTGTGTGTGTGTGTGTGTAAGCATGTGCAAATATATGGGTTCGTATGAACTAGTAAAAAATACGTGCATGTATGTAGATATATATGTATGTATGTGTATATAGGTATATGTATGTATATTTATTCATGTGTGTATATGTGTATGTGTGTGTATGTATATGTGCATGTATGTGTGTGCATATATATGTGTGTGTGTGTATGTATAAGTGTATGTATATATGTATACATTTTGTTTGTTTATATGTGTGGAGCAAATATGTGAGCTAGTATGCTCTCTCCCCTGCCTCCCCCTCCAAACCAATATAAAAAATACATTTCTATCAACAGACATTCCAAAACTAAACTTATATATTTTTTTCTCTCTGCTATCATACCCTTTTTATCAAAAGACCTCATCTTACACCTCATTACCCCCACCCCCCATCTCGACTCACAACTACACCCATCTTTAACATAGAAAATTATTGAAACTTCCCCTTTTGAAATTAAGATAATTGATTTAACCATGACAGAATTTGAAAAATGTCTGACCATTATATTTTTCACCACAGGTCAACTATTCAAATGGAACCAGCAAGAGGACACTTTCACAAGCCCCAAATAAAAAAATCCTTAAACACGCCACCATCTTCAAACTCCACTCTCAATCAATAATCTTGTTTTTACCATTCGTTATTTTCTTTCAGCTCTTTTTCATCAACATTACTTCACTCCCACACTTATTAACACTTAGGCTCAAAACGTAAAAGACTTTCTCACTTCTTGAGCATTAAACTAATACATCTGTTTGTTGTGTACACACCTGTCTTTGTCTTTTGTTTTTTGTAAATTCTCACTATATATATTTGTATTTATGCATATATATACTAGCAGCTAAGCCCGGTTTCACCCGGTCTGTTTGGATGATGTGGCTGTGATTGTTTTCGGTTAGCCATAATCTATAACAGCGTTTCTCAACCTAATCATTTCAGGTTCCCTGTTTCTATGAAAATTTCCTGACCCCCACCTCTTGTCAAAAAACAGCTTCAGGAGTTGTAAAGAACAAATTTGTACATAGTCTGTTTGTGAGAGCTATTCTATTGGACCTCTGTCTAATCATTAAAACATTGATTTAATTATGAACATAGAAATAAATTATACATTAATCTCTATTTTTGTAAGCAGTTGTATCCATAAAACTTTTATTTGCAGAGAGCAGAAATTCAAAGAAGATATATGAAATGGACGTGTGTGTGTGTGCGCGTATCGTATAAAATTTTTACGATAGTTGATTTATGGAAAAGATTATGTTAAATTTTTGAAATGCAAATAAGTGAATTAAAATTAAGTTCAGACCTCTCATGGTAGCTTGACCTGGTAGAAATAGTAGCCAAATCTCCCTACTGTCTTAATCCAATAATTCTGCCTATTATGTAGTTTGAATGAAAAACTGTAACTAAAGATTAAGATTATTAACCCCACAAAGAGGTGAAAGAAGAGAAACAGCATAGCGAAAGTTTTGGCTGACTGTCATCCTGTACTCCCCTTGTTGCTAGCGAAATGGTATATGCCGGCTGTGTGAGCAACTGGTTGTTTTAATAGTGGAACAAACAGGGGAATTCCATTAGAAAAGGTTTTAATCAATTTTCTCAGTAACTATGGGGGCTAGGAAAAAAATAGAAACCGCATTCCAATCTATGTACCCATCTCCACATGAGTACTATTTTTCATGTGAATCCACCAGCCGTTTGGCTGTGCACCTCAAGACAAGAAAGACTGCAACGATCGCCCATATCCAATTTGTATTATATATATATATAGATATATATATAATCAAAATAAGCAACAGGATATCAAGCAGTAATGCAATATGGCCGTTTCAAGTGGCTCCATTTAATTGAACAATGTAAACATTACATCAATATAAATGCAGTACTATCTTCAGCTGCACAAAATATAGAATCTTTTAACAAGAATGACACATTAATATAATAGCGAAGTGGCTAAGAATAGACTACAATTTCTTAGAATTGCATGGAGCATAGTGGGGTCATAGGGCTGTAATTCATTTCTAATTTATTTATCTCTTTATCACCTATTAAATCTGGGACTAGCCGACTGTGTCTATTTTGAATAAAGAATAAGAGTGAGCTGACAGCTCATGGCTAGGTATGGTCATAAATATTATCATAGGTATACTTTTTCTCCAAGAGAAAGGAAATAAGACATTAGGAAGAGTCAATTTGATAGAAGTAACTAAAAAAGAGGCAGGGTAGGGGGGACTTTAAATCCTGATGTTAATTACCAATTGAAGGACACGACACTAAAAAATTTAAGGTGCTAATACAGGGAAAATTTATTAAGGACATGATGGGGGAACATTTATAAACAATATAGTTATGTTGTATAAAATAAAATTTAAGAATTCCAAAATGATATCATAACCAAAATAGCTAAAAGGTATGTATGTAACAATTATAAACATTAAAAAGGAAGATTATGTAGAATCAGTTTAATAGCCATTCTTGCATTTAATCAATTAATTGATTATTAGGTGGTTTCTATAAAGACTGCTCTAGGCACTTACATATGGAATATCTGGAAAGTAAAGTTGCAAGGAAACTCTGGAAAAATATCTGAAGTGGTTTCACTAAAGCCTGCTTACATAACTTCAGTAGAATAGCTAGGAAGCCATCAAGACCAGTTGTTGAGATTGATCTCACTTCATTTATGGCCACTGTTACATCTGTCTCATCAATATTGATGTCGCCGATAGTTGGCGCCTCCTGTTTTAGAGCTACAATATTAAAAAATTCAGCCAGGTTTTTTACCTGCATGTGTCCTGGTGGAGTGAAGTCACTTTTAAATAGTCCACTGAATACCACATTAATCCCATCTGGGTCCATGGTTAGTGAGCCATTCCCTTTGAAAGATGGTCTTATTTTATATTGTATTGTGGCTGTTTCTTTTGAAAATTTATAGAAAGCTTTAGGGTTTGTTTTTATGCTTTCTGCAGCTCTGTTCTCTCTTTCCTTTTCATGAGAGTGTTTGATTTGCATTCAATCTCTAGGGGTCATCATCATCATCATCGTTGTTGTCATTGTTTAACATCCACTTTCCATACTGGCATGGGTTGGACAGTTTAACTGAAAACTGGTAAGCCAGGGAGCTGCAACAGATACCAATTTGATTTGGCAAAGTTTCTACGGCCAGATGCCCTTCCCCAAACCAACCAGTTCAAGTGTAGTAGGTGATTTTCACATGCCACTAGCACAGGTGCAATTGACATGACACCAGCATTGGCCATGACTACAGTCTCACTTGGCTTGACAGGTCTACACAAGCATGGTATATTGCCAAACGTCTCAGTCACCTATCACTACCTCCATGAGGTCCAATGCTCGAACGGTGCTTTTTATGAGTGACTGGCACAGTTGCCAGTCAGATGGTACTGGCATCAGCCACAACTACGATTTCACTTAGCTTGACAGGTCTTCTCAGCACAACATTCACCCAACATTTGCAGAGTGCTTTTTACATGTCAGTTACATGGCACTAGCATCAGCCATGATTACAGTTTCACTGGGCTTGACGGGTCTCCTCAAGCACAGCATAATGCAAAAGGTATCGATTACTAGTAATTTCTTCTATGAGGCCCAATATTTGAAGGTCATGCTTCAACATCTTGTCCAATGTCTTCCTGGGTCTATCTCTTCCACAGGTTCCTTCTATCTTTAGAGTTGCACATCTTCAAACAGCTGTCCTCATCTGTACGCATCACATGACTATACCAGCACAGTCGTCTCTCTTGCACACCACATCTGATGCCACTTATGCCCAACTTTTCTCTCAGGATGATTACACTTTGTCATGCATGCACAGTGACATTACACATCCAGTGAAGCATACTAGCTTCATTTCTTTCAAGCCTTAACATGTCCTTAGCAGTCACAGCCCATGTTTCACTGCTGTGTAGCATGGTTGTTCACACACAGGCATCATACTGTCTGCCTTTCACTCTGAGAGAGTGGCCCTTTGTTACCAGCAGAGGTAGGAGCTCTCTGAACTTTGCCCAGCCTATTCTTATTCTAGCAGCTACATGCTCAGAGCATCTGAGAGTGTGACCCAATGACTGGTGTAGCAGTACCAAAGTCAACTGCCACAAAGGTAAAGGTGATGCATTAGATACAAATAATTACAGAGGTATCAAGTTGTTGGATCAGGTAATGAAAGTCACGGAGAGGGTCATAGCCCAACTAATTAGGGAGAGAGTTAGTTTAGATGAGATGCAGGAGAAATACCTAACCAAAAATAAACCTCTGTACCTGGCTTTTGTTGACATGAAGAAAGCCTTTGTCAGGATCCTCCGATCCCTTATCTTGTGGTGAATGGTTAGTGAGAGCTGTGCAAGTCATGTACAGGGATGCTATCAGTAAGGTGAGGGTTGGCAATGAGTATAGTGAAGAATTCCGGGTAAGTTCTTAGCCCTCTCTTACTCATCATAGTCCTTCAGGCAATAACAGAGGAATTCAAGATAGGATGCCCCTGGGAGCTCCTCTATGCTGATGACCTTGCTCTAACAGTTGAGACCCTATCAGAACTAGAGGAGAAGTTTCAGGTGTGGAAGCAAGGTCTAAAATTGAAAAGCCTTAGAGTCAATCTAACAAAAACCAAAGTCTTAATAAGTAGGAAGGCAGACAAATCACAAATCTCTTCAGGTAGATGGCCCTGCCCGATCTGTAGAAAAGGCATAGGTAGAAATTCCATAAGATGTACCCAGTGTAAGCTTTGACATTGTTGTAACATTAACAGACACAAAAATAACATAGACATATAAACAGTTAATACCACAAACAACACACACCAGTTACCCCACCTGCATACACACACATGCATGTGCATGGACATATTCTGTGAAAGAAAGAACTTTTCATTCTCCATCCATTTCCAGTCATTCCAAAAAGTAACTACATGTGGATTGTTGGCAATTTTTTTCCTCTGTTTTCCTTTTCTCTTGGACTTTCCTCTGTCTCCTGTTTCTGAAGAAGACCTTTGACCGAAATGTAAAACACTCTTTCTTTCCTTCACTGAGCATCTTTTAATACTATGCATGTACCACATCTTTGCATTGTTGTTTTTTCTTGTAGTATTTTTTCTTCATTTTTTTCTGGATTAATTATATATATATGAGTGTGTGTATTACACACACACACACACAATAATGGAGAAAGCTGCTTATTAATTAGGCATGTAACAATTACTAAAAGTACTAAAAGAAAGCAATATTAAAAGCTTGACTGTCTGAAAATATTTTCATAAATTCATGTTCTAAGAAATTTCCTATAATTTCAATTTCTGAAGTTTTAAAATGTTCTAACACCAAATTCTTTCATATTTAAATATTCATTGCATTCACTGCACCCAATTCTTCATAAATTTAAATATTCATTGTATTTACTGCGGAGTAGATCTTAATGTTTAATAATAACCACTATAAATTCATTGCAAGCAACATTTATGTTTTTATTTGCAACAGTTTCTCATCTTCACTTGCCTCTCTTTTAAT
>NC_043014.1:24979881-24992381 GCF_006345805.1 Octopus sinensis | reverse complement strand
AGATTATGACACTTTTAATAAACATGCTCCATATTATAATAAAGCATTAAAAGAAGCAGGATATAATTCTTTAATTATTACGAACACAATAATAGAACAAGTAATCCTAATAAAACTAATAATAATTCTAACTGTGAAGGCGCATGGCTCAGTGGTTAGAGCGTCGAGCTTACGATCGTGAGGTTGTGAGCTCGAATCCCGGACCGGGCTGCGTGTTGTGTTCTTGAGCAAGACACTATATTTCACGTTGCTCCAGTTCACTCAGCTGTAGAAATGAGTTGCGACGTCACGAGTGCCAAGCTGTATCGGCCTTTGCCTTTCCCTTGGATAACACTGGTGGCATGGAGAGGGGAGGCCGGTATGCATGGGCGACTGCTGGTCTTCCATAAACAACCATGCCCAGACTTGTGACTAGGAGGGTAACTTTCTAGGTGCAATCCCATGGTCAGTGTCGTGACCGAAGGGGGTCCCGGATCCTGGAATTCTAATAGTAAAAATATGAATAATAATAAAAGACAATATAACAAACTAAATATGGATCAAAACAATATAGATGTTATTAATGATTACAATAATAATAGTAATATTGATAATGAGAATATGATCAATAGTAAGAAAAATAGTAAATTATACAGAGATATAATACACCTGAGAATAACAATTTAATAACGACAATGTCTAATAATGATAATATAAAAATAAAAAGTATATTATATGGTTAATTATTCTGTATGGGGCTCAAGTGATAACTAATATTATTAAAGAGACACTTAAAATTGTAAGAATTTTTTTTTTAAAAAAGGATAACAGTTATTCAAATATATTTTCCAATAAAACCATAAGAGTGGGATACTCAACACCGAGAAATGTTGATAATATCATTTCCTCTATAAATAATAGCAAATTAAATAATTATTATAATAGCATAATAAATAATAGCTCTAGCCATAATACAACCGATAGTGATAAAAGTCTTAATCAACATACAGAAAAATGTTCATGTTGTGATAAGACTAAATGTAAGCTCTCTAATAATTGTAATATTGATAATGTGATTTATAAATGTATACTAAGCCCCAAGAACAATAATAATAAAATTATAAGGTTTATATTGGATCAACAGCTACTGAAATTAAAAAAAGAATATCCCAACACTATCAGACCTTCAAACATCCTAATTTAAGTAAGTCCATGTCATAAGGTATGTTATTAATAATATTACAAGGATGGTTACTCTGTGCATGTATATCAGTAATATTGTTATTGGGTTTATAGTATGGTTGGTAAAATGATGTAGTGAGGTTAAAATTTATACTATATATATATATATATATATATATATATATATATATATGAATGTATGTATATATATTATGTGTGTGTCTCTCTCTATATATATATATACATATACAGATATGTGTGTGTGTGTGCATGTGTATGACAGGGACCTTCACTTTGTGGCTGGCAACTTCAATGGGCATGTTGGACAACATACAGGAGCTCCCATGGTATACATGGAGGCTATGATTTTGGTTTCCGCACTGAGGAGGGAACCAGGCTGCTGGAGTTCTGCGATGCAAATGATCTTATGGTTTGTAATTCTAACTTCAGGAAACCTGTTAGTCACCTATTCACCTACCTATCTGGTGGACACACTAGTCAAATTGACTACATCCTTGTCAGGAAACAGGAAAGATGGCTAAAACCTTCCCAGGTGAAAAATGCATCCCACGACAGATTAGTCATTAGTGACTTCAGGATCAGGGCTAAAGATGCCTAGAAGACAACCAGCATTGAGAAGAAGTGTCTGGAAGCTTAAGGATCCTGCAAATGGACAGAGATTTAGAGATGTAATACTCAAAGCTTCTGACAAAATAGAGGAGGATATAGCAACACATGATGTGTAAGACAACAGGCGGATTCTACAGGACAAGTTATTGAGGGCTACTGACCAGATCTGTGTATGGTGCAATGTCTCCTCTTGACCCAAGGTAATGTAGTGGTAGAACAATGTAGTTGACAGGGCCATTAGGGAAAAGAAACAGGCATGAAAGGACTGGAAGAATGGTGGTAGCAGGGAATTATATAAGACTGCCAGAAGGGAAGCTAGGAGACAGGTTCACTGAGCCAGAGGAGAAGCAGATAAGAAAAAAAATTGTCAGTGTTCTACATTGTGAGGACCAAAGACTTGAAGTGTTTTGTGTTGCAAGACAGTGTGTGAGAGAGAATCGTGATGTCATAGGAGAGAAACATGTCTGTATGAATGATGGCTCACTTGCATTTAATGAGGCTTCAAGGAGAGAGACTCCGAGACACCACTATAAAAGTTGCTAAATGAAGAGAATGAATGGGAGAAAGAGAGTCTGCCGAATGTCATCCCAAAATTAGGGACCAGTTATCCGAATTGACAGTACCTTGATAGATAAAGCAAATAAGAGTATGAAGACAGGGAAAGCCCCCAGCCCATCAATAACTTTCTTATTGACTCCTCAGTTAAATTGATTTGTCCTTCTAAATCTAATATAGGTATTATTAGTAAAAAAAATCATTGACAGGGTAATACCTGTCCTTAAGTCTAAAATTAGATTAGCCCTCTGGTCTGATATCCTAGAGGTGGTTGAATGGTTCAAGCTTCTAGAAATTAGTAAGACTAGTAAATTCTTGCAACTAGATATAGAGAGTTACTATGCCACTATCAACCTGATTGTTCTTAATCAAGCCATGATTTTTAGCATAAAAATTCCGATTTGTCCCGACGTGAAACAGATGTTATACTTGCAGTGCGAGCTACTCTAGTAGATTCTGATGGTAGATTATGGAGTAGATTAGATACAGAAAATGCATTTGATATAACAATGGGCCCACACAATTCTGCTCAGGCCAGTGACCTAGTCAGAATATATATCCTTTCATTAATCCAGACTTCCTTTCTGGAAATAACAGGGGGTCTATACAGGTATGATGCCTTATTTTTTCTAGAAAGAAGTAGTAAAGTACAGTTAGAAAGGCATAGGAAATATTTCTTCAGACTTTTCAAAAATTTAGGACTAAACATTACTATATGTAAAGGTTATCATAGAGTGAATTTTCTTGATTCCACCTTCTGTCTTGATACTGGATTATTTGAATCATTTCATAAGCCAAATGATCATATTAAGTACATTAACATAGCATCCAATCATCCACCCTTAATTATATGGGGTCTAGTTAAGAATATTTCTATAAGAATCTCTAGATCATCTGCTAACAATAAAATTTTCGAATTTTATGCATCTTATTATAATGATGCTCTAGCAAGAAGCAGGCATAAGCAATGCTAGTAATTCCTACAACTACAATGCATATCATATACCACCACAATGTTACTGTTTGAGAACTCACTTGGATAAAGAATACAGGCCAGAAAGAAGTGGTCATATCAATGAACTACCAATGAAACTCATAGACACAAGTGACATAATAATCTAACTGCTTGTTCCAATCCTGTACAACACACTCGATCAAATAAGCCTAACAACAGATATAGGAATCAGGATGTCCTCTGGCTCAACCCCATTTTTGATTTGCATGTTTCAACCAAGATTGCTGGAAAATTTGTTGCTGCTTTGGACAAGTGATTTCCTAAATCTAATCAGTATTTAGAGCAGCTTATGCATTGCCTAAACAATAGCAAAATGTGTTAAAGTTTCAATAACCCACCTACTGGATCTAGCAAACATTTGCATTTAGATGTAAACCGCATTGATAAACCCCAACTACAACCAATTTGTAGTAGTAGAAATACTCATGGTACAGCTGGCACAGTAACAACGCTGGTTAATGGAGTCAGGGATGTCTTATATACAAATAAATACGATAAATGCTCATGCAGAGAAAAATCAAAATGTCCTTTGATGAATATCTGTTTGAGTACAAATTTTGTATATAAATCTACTGTGCACACAAGGGGAGGGCCATATGTTTACATTGGGCAGACGGCTGATGCATTTAAGAATCGTTATCATAACCATGTTGCCAACTTTAAGACAATCAATAAGAGACATTCAACATCTTTGGCATATTTTGTATGGTGACTGAAGGAGAATAAAACAAAGTACAGCATTAACTGGTCCATAGTAAGGTAAGCAAAACCATACAATATAATTTCCAGAAGATGCAGTCTCTGATCCAAGGAATCCCTGTCTCTTCTGTGGACTAATGAGAAAATAATTGATAGAATTTTTGAACAACTCTCAAGATGCCTACATGCATATAAATGTACTTTCACACAATGCAGTGAGAATGAATTTTGAGTAACCATTAACTTAATTTAATTCAATTTAATTTAAGGTATACATGACTTAAGTTTACTTTTAACCTCCCCATTCTTATAAACACCAAGTAAATAACTAACTTTGTGATCATGAGTGCAACAAACCTTACATGTGCATATGCTCACATTTTTGCAGATGCTTGAATGAGCCTGTGTACCATGCAGCTTGCCCAATGGCGTTTATGCATCTATATCTGTTAACAGTTATTTTTATTATGTTTCTGGCTGGATTACATGTTCGTTCCTCTTTTTGTCATCTGTGATTTTATTTTAGATCTTCTATATAAATGAAGATATATCCTCTGTCAGGCTGTTTTTCTCTCTATAAAATGGAAAGTTAGATTGTGGAAGAGTCATTTTAACAAGTATTTATTTATCACCTGATGAGATACATCTGCACCACTGGATGCTCTTGAACCAGTTGTTGAGCGTCCCACTCAAGAGGAATCGATGCTGGATGTGTCAAAACAATTGTCGTGATTAATAATTCTCATATGTTCCATCTTCTGTCTTTCATTTGTTATATAAATATTATATATATATATATATATATGAAAATTAGAAAAAAACCACCTTTTATCAATTCAAAATGAACAATTAAATTACACCATCTAGAAAATTACATATAATAGAAATATTAAAATTAAAATAACAATAATATACCGATGATTAAGTAAATTGCAAAATAATTATAAAAACGTATATATATTTGGTAGAATAATGACACGTGTTTCGTGGCTATATTTAAGAAATGATTATAGTAAAAAAATTAATAGTAGTAGTAAAATCACTTCAATATAAATATAGCCACTCATCAGGTTAAAAATAAACTAGAATAATAAAATAATTAATTAATATATATCATCATCATCATCGTTTAACATCCGCTTTCCATGCTAGCATGGGTTGGACAGTTCAACTGGGGTCTGGGAAGCCAGAAGGCTGCACCAGGCCCAGTCTGATCTGGCAGTGTTTCTACAGCTGGATGCCCTTCCTAACACCAACCACTCTGTGAGTGTAGTGGGTGCCTTTTACGTGCCAGACGAGGCTGGCAAACGGCCACGATCGGATGGTGCTTTTAACATGCCACTGGCACGGAGGCCAGACGAGGCTGGCAATGGCCACAATCGGATGGTGCTTTTTACGTGCCACCGGCATGGAGGCCAGTTGGGGCGGCGCTGGCAATGGCCACATTCGGATGGTTCTCTTATGTGCCACCGGCACTGGTATCGCAGCTACAATTTTCATTGATGTTGATCGATTTCGATTTTGATTTTCACTTGCCTCAACAGGTCTTCACAAGTAGAGTTTTGTGTCCCAAGAAGGGAAGGTATGCATAAGTGGACTGGCTACATCCCAGGTAGAGGCCATGGGTTATGGTCTCACTTGTCCTGCCGGGTCTTCCCACGCCAAGCATACTTCCAAAGGTCTCGGTCTCTAGTCATTTCCTCGGTGAGACCTAAAGTTCGAAGGTCGTGCGTCACCACCTCGTCCCAGGTTTTGCTGGGTCTACCTCTTCCACAGGTACCCTAAACCGCTAGGGTATGGCACTTTTTCACACAACTATCTTCATCCATTCTCGCCACATGACAATACCAGCGCAAACGTCTCTCTTGCACACCACAACTGATGCTTCTTAGGTCCAACTTTTCTCTCAAGGTACTTACACACTGTCGAGTATGAACACTGATATTACACATCTATCGGAGCATACTGGCTTCATTTCTTGCGAGCTTACGCATATCCTCAGCAGTCATGGCCCATGTTTCACTACCATCTAGCATGGCTGTTCATACACATGCATCATACAGTCTGCCTTTTACTCTGAGCGAGAGGCCTTTTGTCACCAGCAGAGGTAAGAGCTCCCTGAACTTTGCCCAGGCTATTCTTACTCTAGCAGTTACACTTTCAGCACACCCGCCCCCGCTGCTGACTTGGTCCCCTAGGTAACGGAAGCTATCAACTATTTCTAGTTTTCCTCCCTGGAATGAGGCGGAAGTTGGTCTCTGCGCATTTTCAGTGTTTATTGCTCCTGAGCATCTGCCACATACAAAAACTATCTTCCTAGTTAGCCTTCCTTTGACATTGCATCTCTTATGTATCCATAGCTTACACTTGGTGCATCTTATAGAGTTTCTACCAACACCTTTTCTACAGATCGAGCAGGGTCATCTACCTGAAGGCATTTGTGATTTGCCTGCCTTCCTACGAAATAGGACTTTGGTTTTAGCTAGGTTGACCCTAAGGCCTTTCGATTCTAATCCTTGTCTCCACACTTGAAACTTTGCCTCTAGTTCTGATAGTGACTTAGCAATTAGAGCAAGGTCATCAGCGTAGAGGAGCTCCCAGGGGCATCCTGTCTTGAATTCCTCCGTTATTGCCTGGAGGACTATGATAAATAGGAGGGGGCTGAGAACTGAAGCTTGGTGGACTCCTACCTCTACCCGGAATTCTTCACTGTACTCATTGCCAACCCTCACCTTACAGCGTTTCTGTACATGGCTTGCACAGCTCTCACTAACCATTCATCTATCCCTAGTTTCCTCATTGACCACCAGATAAGGGATTGGGGGACCCTGTCAAAGGCTTTCTCCATGTCAACGAAAGCCAGGTACAGGGGCTTATCTTCGGTTAGGTATTTCTCCTGCTGCTGTCTTACCAGAAATATGGCATCAGTGGTGATTTTCCCTGGCACGAAACCAAACTGCATCTCATCCAAGCTGATTCTCTCCCTAATCAGTTGGGCTTTGACCTTCTCCGTAACCTTCATTACCTGATCCAACAGCTTGATACCTCTGTAATTATTTGTATCTAGGGCGTCACCTTTACCTTTGTAGCAGTTGACTATTATGCTGCTACACCAGTCATTGGGTATGACTCCTTCGTGTATCACTTGGTTAACTATATGGGTGACTAGGCTATAGCCGACACTACCAGATATTTTAAGCATCTCTGCAGTAATTCCTGATGGGCCTGGGGCTTTCCCTGTCTTCACGCTTCTAATTGCCTTAACTACTAAGGAACTGTCAACTCGGATAGCTGGTCCCTCTGTTGGGTTGACATTTGGCAGACTCTCTTTATCCCCTTCTATAAATCCATTATATAAACTAAGTATATTATTAATATGTATTTATTTTTTTTTATTTTATCTAGTTTCAGCTCATGAGCTGTGGCCATGCTGGGGCACCGCCAATATCTATAGATTTAATATTTCACACAATAATAAAAATATTACCTAATTATTAAAAAAGGAATACTCTAACGAAACTAATTCTCAACTCCTGCTGCAGGTGTGCAACATTGCTGGGGTTCTGTATTTTCTGCAAGATTTTCGTATCATCTGCATAGCTTCCCAGAGTGGCTATCTGGGCATTTGAGGGCATATCTGAGAGGGCCACTATAAAAAGCAGTGGTCCCAAGACAGTGCCCTGTGGAACACCGCTCACTATTTGTGTGTTCATAGAGGTGGCTCCATTAACCACTACGGCCTGACTCCTACCTTTCAGAAAGTCATGTAACCACTCTCCAAGTTTTCCAGCTTTGCCAAGGTCATGCAGTTTGTGGCATATCATATCATGATCCACCTTGTCAAAAGCTTTTGCAAAATCAAGGTATATTACGTCCACATTTGATTTGTTGAGTAACTGCCTCAACACCCAGTCATAATGTTGTAAGAGCTGGGTCAGGCAGCTCCTACCTGGTCAAAAACCATGCTGGGTATCACTCAGCAAGTTATTTTCCTCAAGGAATGTGATTAGTTTCTTTCTGACTATCCGATCCATGATTTTACTGATGTGTGAAGTCAGAGAGATAGGTCTATAGTTTTTGGCATCTGCTCTAAATACATCTTTATGTATTGGGCATATTATTCCCTCCTTTAGCTTGCTTGGCAGTCTGCCATTTGTAAGAAAGCTCTGGAAGAGAATCTGGAGGGGTTTTGCCAGGGCATGCTTACACGCTTTGAGGAGGATTGCTGGGAAACCATCAGGACCAGCAGTTGAGTTTGTGTCCACTTCATCTATGGCTAGTAGTATATCTTCTTCGCTAATGTCAATGTATTCCATTGTAACTGCCTTGCTGGTTATAGGTGAGGCAGCAAAGAAGACCACTGGTTCGTTCACTTGTCTGTGTTCTAACGGGGTGGTAAAGACACTTTTGAACTGGTCATTCAGTATCTCACTGATCTTAGTTGGACTGTCTGTGAGAGAGCTATCCTCTTGGAGGAGGGGTCCTATCTTGAAGTGCATTGAGGCTGTTTCTTTCGCGTAATGAAAGAAGGCCTTTGTGTTTGACTTAATGTTTTTTATAACCCAGGCTTCTTTGTCTGCGTTCTCCCTCACATAGGATTGTTGCAGCCTTTTTTCAATCTCCATCAGTGTTGTTTTTAGGCAGGACGTTTCGCTACTTTTGGGATGTTGGTTGAGTCGATTTGCAAACTTCGTCCGTGGTCTCATGAGGATCTTCCTCTCCCTTGGAATCTTGCTCCTATTTGTATTGGCCTTGTGTTCTGGGACATATTACTGGCATATGGCTTGCACAGAAGACATGAAACATTCTAGTTTCATGTCAATGTCTGGTGTGGAGAGACATTTCAGCCAGTCCTCTCTGAGGATCTCTTTTTGGATTGATTTCCAATCTGCTTTGTGGAAGTTCAGATTGGAGAGATTTCGGGTGCTTCCTTTAGACTGTATGTCTCTGGTTACTTTCGACCCAAACATAGACAGCTCTATTATGTTGTGATCCAAGACTAATGTCGGTGTCACTTTCACATCACGAATGATGTCCATATTGTTCGTGAAGCAGAGATCCAGAATGTTATTTGCCCTAGTTGGTCTGAGTACAGCTTGCTCTATGAATAGGCATTGGTGAGGTTGAGCAGGGACTCACACCTGTGCTTGCTTGCAATGAGTCATTCCTGAGAGTATGAGACCTTCAGGCCATTTGACGTTGGGGAAGTTGAAATCACACATAAGAAATATGGTCACTTGGTGTTCCAGATTCATGAGGATTTCTTTAATTTTTGTGAGGCAATCTTCAAACTTGCCTATAAGGTTTGGGGCATCTGGTGGGCAATATGTATTGCATATGACTATATTATGTTCTCTTATGTATACAATTAGAGTGTCACATACCGAATTTGAGTATGACAGTAAGAGCTGGGGTGTGAGGTCATCACAGATGTATACAGCAACTCCACCATGGCTCCTTTCCCTTCTGTCTGTTCGCAGTATGGCATAGTTTCGTATGTATACTTCTGCGTCCTCTATATCAGGGCTGAGGTGAGTTTCCACGAGTGCTATGCATAGGGCTTGATTGCATGCAGTAAGATCTCTCAGGAAAGAAATTTGTTTCTATTTTGATGCAACAGGTCCTCAATATTTAGTAAAAGTATTGGGGTGACAGCTGTGCAGGCGTTAGAGGAGGCCATCCCGTGTCTGTTGACTGTGGTCTTGCATAGGGGTGGGCAAGGTTCCTTCTTTGTGCTTAGTATAGCCAGGTTAGCTGCTGTACAATCCTTTGAGCCATGCACAAAAAAGACTCTTGCTCAGCTGCTGCATTCTGCAGAACATCTGAGGAGCACACTTCTTTTCTGAATGTTTTCCTTGGAGACATCTGTTGTCCTTCTTCAGTGAAGTTTCTCTTTTTAAGGCCCCTGTAGTTCTGGCAGGGTGTCGGGTGGGCAAACCGGTAGTTTTTGCCGTCCTCCCCATGCCAACATTTGCCCTGCAGGTAAAATTTGCAGGTTCTTGAGTGCCTTCCAGATTTCTTCTTTCTTGTAGGGTTTGGGATAGCATAGGATTCTCCATGGGATTTTCTGTTGTTTATTTGGTGGGTCGGGGTTTCGTTTTGGTCGTTTTGCCTTATATATATATGTGTGTATATATATATATATATATATATATATATATATATGTATATATATATATATTCAAGAGTTAAGTAAACATTTTTATTTAAGAAATATTATTGTATTCTATATAACTATTGATTGTTAAATTTGTATTTATAATTATCTTAGTTGTTAATGATAATTTAGATATGTACATTTATTTAATTATTATTCATATATAATTATTATAACTGAACTTAAATTTTAAGATATTAGTTAGTCACTGTGGTATATAGATCATAAAAATTTTTTTGATAATGATGATGATAGTGATGATAACAGTAATAATAAGATTGTTTTAAAGATAGGTTATACGGTTTTAATTTGATTTTTCAATTTTTAAATTGTATTTTATAAATATATTCTATAGATATTTATAATATTTATGTAAGTAATAATGGACTAATTTATTTTTGGTTATACGCTTATATATTTATTGATAGAGAAAATTTTAGATTTTTAATCACTATATTTGTTGATTATAATTTAGATACTTAATTTTTTGCATTTTTTATTTTATAATTATTAGATGTGAACTTAAATCTAAAAATATTAATAGTGATAATTTTGTTAAATAATTTGGTAATTAAATATTGGAGTATAACTGAGTTAAAGATATTCGATAATTTATTATGTTTTTTAAGCCAAATTATATCTTCAAAAATAAATACATATTTACCTTAAAAATTAAATATTTAACATAATAAATGTGTTGTAGGAAATAATCATAATGTTTTAAGTTTCAAATTTAGTTAATGGAGTTTTTTCTATAAGAAAAATTATTACTTTATTTATTTTTTAAATAAATATTGTTTAACTATTTGCTCATTTATTTAACTATTAACATTAAGATGAAGACTGACTATAATTTTAAATCGAATTTATTTCAATTGAATTTAGACTTAATTGTAATTCGAATTTAATTGTAGCCATGAAACGTACGTAGTTTTTTTTACTTTGATCATTCATTTTATACATTTTGAGATCTAGTTATATGTTTTATAAAAATATATATTTGTTATTTATGTTTTGGTTTATGTCTATCACTGTTTGAGTCGCATAATAGTGGTTTTATCTCTAATTTATATTTTATATATATATATATATATATATATATATTACAAAATTAGAAAATGGAGAAACATACTTAAATCAATCAAACATCAACCATCAGATGATACCCAATCAATACTTTATTACACCATTACATAACAGTAAAGGCATTGTTGGGTACCTCTCTAGCAGTATATTGGATATATATTATCCCACGGTGGGTTGAATTTTCAACCCTTATCTCATTTTATAACTGATATATATATATATATATATATATATATATAGTAATATAAATATTTTATAATTATATACATAATTATAGCAAGGGCTTTGCTTGCACCTCACCACACACTGAAAACTAGACGTCAAAAGACACTATTGCCACCGTAAATTCTCCAAGAAAAACACACTGCACATAGGCCAGTAGAAGAAAGAACATGAAATACAAACTTTGGTTAATCCCGTACATGATCGTGTTTCGGTTAAAGTAATACAAAACTATACCTGTTTGCCCTCATCAGCAACGGTATACCCAACCATATAAACACTCGTATTTATATGGCTGGGTATACCGTCGCTGATGAGGGCAAAAAGGTAAAGTTTTGTATTACTTTAAGCCCGAAACACGATCATGTATGCATTTAACCAAAGTTTGTAATTCATGTTTTTTCTTGTACTGTGTGTGTGTGTATGGTTATATATATATATATATTATTATTATTATTATTATTATTATCATCATCATCATTGTCATCGTTTAGCGTCCACTTTCCATGATAGCATGGGTTGGACAGTTCAACTGGGGTCTGGGAAGCTAGAAGGCTGCACCAGGCCAGTCTGATCTGGCAATGTTTCTACGGCTGAATGCCCATCCTAATGCCAGCCACTCCGTGAGTGTAGTGGGTGCTTTTTACGTGCCAATACATATATATATATTACTATAGAACTAAGTTTGTAAAAGTTTTTAATTTTCATCTCATTAAATTTATCCAGCTTCTGTGTATCTAGTACACACTTCGCCTTTTAATGTACTTATATATGAATAATATATGGTGTGTCCTAGAACACCAGCGATAATAATTAATTTTATTGTATCGCATTTGACTTTGTTTACGTATTTTCTCGATAAATTTTTGAGCGTTAGACGTTATACCAGAAAACCCTATTTTGTCGGGTACGTTCTGAGTCTGCGCAGTGATTTGAATAGTTTAGAAAGAGCAATTTAATAGACGCATGTGCCTC
>NC_043014.1:24917381-24977381 GCF_006345805.1 Octopus sinensis | reverse complement strand
TATATATATATATATTTAAAAAAGGAGATGTAGAACACGAGTTGTGATATATAAAAAAGGAAATGAAGAAAATGCTGACAAAATAAATTAAGTAATTTAAGTAATTTAATTAGGTGAAAGTTCTTTTTACCGGTTGCGCATTTGTTATGCTTATCAAAAGAAATTTTTTTAAGAGAGATAGAGTTTCTTTCTGATAGATTTTTTCCTCTTATCTGACTTTATGTTGGGTTTGCTATCTCTTATATGTGAAAAAAGAGGCTCCAGAGTTGTTTAAGATTTGCTTGGTTTCGCACCTAAAATTTCTTGTGGACAATGGTCAATACAATTTTGATTGGTCATTATGAAGAGGTCACGTGAATGTTAGAATGGAAGTTGGTGTTGGGGTAAGAAAAAAGGCTCCAGAAGTTAAAATTTGGCTAGTGTCACGCCTAAAATTTCTTATTGGTCATAATAAAGAGGTCACGTGGATGTGGTCATAATAGAGAGGTCATGTGTCAAAATTGTATTGACCATTGTCCACAAGAAATTTTAGGCGCGAAACCAAGCAAATCTTAAACAACTCTGGAGCCTCTTTTTTCACATATAAGAGACAGCAAACCCAACATAAAGTCAGATAAGAGGAAAAAATCTATCAGAAAGAAACTCTATCTCTCTTAAAAAAATTTCTTTTGATAAGCATAACAAATGCGCAACCGGTAAAAAGAACTTTCACCTAATTAAATTACTTAAATTATTTTGTCAGCATTTTCTTCATTTTCTTTTATATATATATATATATATATATATGTATAAAATATTAGAAAAAAACCCACCTTTTATCAATTCAAAACGAATAATTAAATTACACCATCTAGAAAATTACATATAGTAGAAAAGTTGAAATTAAAATAACAATAAAAAGTAAAGATAAAGTAAATTACATTTTGAATTGATAAAAGGTGTTTTTTTTCTAATATTTTATATATATATTATATTGTGTGGAATTTGATTTAATATTTCTAAATTAAATTCTTTTTCCTTGTAAGTTTGGATTTTATTCCCTCAAATAAAAATAATATATATATATATATATATATATATATATATATATAAATAGATGAGTGTATTTTACCTTGTTAACAATTAACACGGATAAATGAATGTGAATAGTTACCAGGGCAGCAAAAATCTCACAGTGGAATTTTTGAAATATATGTAGAAAGTAAAAATACTTGTTTAAACCTGCGTTAACTCCATTTTTTATTCATATATATATATATATACTGTTTTTATTTATATATATATATATCATCATCATCGTTTAACATCCGTTTTCCATGCTAGCATGGGTTGGACGGTTCGACCGGGGTCTGGGAAGTCAGGAGGCTGCACCAGGCTCCAGTCTGATCTGGCAGTGTTTCTACAACTGGATGCCCTTCCTAACGCCAACAACTCCGTGAGTGTAGTGGGTGATTTTTATGTGCCAGGGGAGGCTTGCAACGGCCATGATCAGTTGGTGCATTTTACGTGCTGCCAGCATGGAAGCCAGCCATGGTGGCGCTGGCACTGACTGCGTACGGATGGTGCTTTTTACATGCCACCGGCACAGGTGCCAGGGGAGGCTAGAAATGGACACGATCGGTTGGTGGTTTTTACGTGCCACTGACACGGAAGCCAGTCAAGGCGGTACTGGTATCGGCCACGTATGGACGGTGCTTTTTACATGCCACAGGGTAGGCTGTCAATGGCCACGAACAATTGGTGCTTTTTATGTGCCACCGGCACGGAAGCCAGTCAAGATGGTGCTGGCATCAGCCACGTACAGATGCTGCTTTTTACGTGCCACCGGCACAGGTGGCAGGGGAGGCTGGCAGCGGCCTCAATTGGTAGGTGCTTTTTACAAGCTACCGGCACGGAAGCCAGTCAATGCGGCGCTGGCTTCGGCCATGTACGGATGGTGCATTTGTCATGCCACCGGCACAGGTATCGCAACCACAATTTCCATTTGATTTTTGAATCGGTAGGTCTCCTCAAGCACAGGTCACCCTACGGTAGGTCACCCTACGATCCAAGGCACTTTGGAAGGGTTGGGGCTTCTATGTGAAGCTGGTGTAGGAAACAGCCATGAACTCACATTATTTGTTGGGTCTTCGCAGTCACAGCATATCTCCAGAGGTCTCGGTCTTCCGTTATTGCCAACATTCGAAGGTCATGCTTGTCTTCCAGGGTCTACTCTACTCCGGATTCCTTCAACTTTTTGGGAGTGGCACATCTTCACACATCTCTCCTCATCTATCTGTAGTACATGACCATACCAGCGCAGACACTTTCTTGCATGCCACATCCAATGCTTCTTATGTCCAGCATTTCTCTCAGGGCACTTACACTCTGTCGGGTATGCACACTGACATTACACATCCAGCGGATCATGCAAGTTTCATTTCTTTCGAGCCTACGCATGTCCTCTGCAGTCACAGACCATGTTTCACTATCATGACGCATGGCAGTTCGTACACATGTGTCATACAATCTACCTTTCATTCTGAGTGAGAGACACTTTGTCACCAGTAGGGGTAGGAGCTTTCTGAACTTTACCCAGGCTATTCTTATTCTATTGGTAACACTCTCTGAGCATCCACCCCCACTACTAACTTGGTCACCTAGGTAGCGGAAACTATCAACTACTTCTAGTTTCTTCCCCAGGAGTGTAATGGAATCTGTTTTCTCAGTATCAATGGTGTCTATTGCCCCTGTGCATCTGCTGCACACGAAAGCTATCTTCTCGGTTAATTTTCCTTTGATGTTGCTGCACCTCTTATGTGTCCATAGCATACACTGAGTACATCTTATGGAGTTTCTACCTAAACCTTTTCTACAGATTGAGCAGGGCCACCTACCTGAGGGTGTGTGTGGCGTGTTTGCCTTCCTACTTACTAGAACTTTGGTTTTTGCTACATTGGTCTTTGCTACATTGACTCTAAGGCCTTTTGATTCTAAATCTAGCTTCCACACCTGAAATTTCTTTTCTAGTTCTGGTAGTGATTCTATGAGGGCCAGGTCATCAGCATAGAGGAGCTCCAAGAGGCATCCTGTTTTGAATTCCTCTGTTATTGCCTGGAGGACTATGATGAATAAAAGGGGACTGAGAGCTGAACCTTGGTGGACCCCTACTTCTATACTCATTGCCAATCCTAACCTTGCTGACAGCCTCTCTGTAGAGGGCCTGTACAGCCTTTATTAACCATTTGACAATCTCCAGTTTCCGTATCGCCCACCAGATAAGGGATCGGGGGACCCTGTCAAAGGCTTTCTTCAAGTCCATGAAAGCTATGTAGAGGGGTTTATCTTTAGCTAGGTATTTCCCCTGCAGTTGTTGAACCAGGAATATGGCATCAGTGGTGCTTCTACCCAGCACAAAACCGAACTGCATCTCATCTAAGCAAACTCTCTCCCTAATGAGATGGGCTATGACCCTCTCTGTGACCTTCATCACCTGATCCAACAGTTTAATACCCCTGTAGTTATTTCTATCTAGAGCATCACCTTTACTCTTGTAGCAGTTGACTATGGTGCTGCTACGCCAGTCATTGGGTATGACTCCATTATGAACTACCTGGTTTACAATGCGGGTGACTAGGCCATAGCCCACACCACCAGCTGTTTTAAGCATCTCAGTAGTGATTCCTGATGGGCTGGGGGGCTTTACCTGGTTTCATACCCTTAATTGCTTTATCTACTAGGGAGCTGTCTATTTGGATAGCTGGTCCCTCTACGGGGTCAACATTTGGCAGGCTCCCTCCTCCCATTCATTTTCCACATTCAGCAGTCTCTCATAATGGCTTCTCCAAGCCTCTTTCTTTTCAGAAACATTGAAAGCAAGTGCACCATCATCCATGCGGACGCATTTCTCTCCTGTGATATCACAATTTTCTCTCACACACTGTCTTGCAATCCGAAATACCTCAGTTCATTGGTCCTCATGTTGCTGGACATTGGCAACATTCTTCTTTTCTGATTCACCCTTGGCTATGTATACCTGCCGCCCAGCCTCCCTTTTGGCTACCTGGTACAGTTCCCTGCTACCCCCATCCCTCCAGGTTTTCCAGGCCTGTTTCTTTGCTCTAATGGCTTTGTCTACTGTACTATTCCACCACCATGTAACTCTAGGTCTGGAAGGGACTTTGCACCATCCACAGACATGGTCTGTGGCACTCAGCAAGCTGTCCCGTAAGAATTTCCAGTTACTTTCTATGTCCGACGTCTGTAGCTCCTCCTCCCTCTCATCAAATTTCTTGATGAGGATGTCCCTAAATCTCTGACCATGTGAAGGGTTCTTTAGCTTCCAAATCCTTCTTTTCTGTATTGGTCTGCTCCTTGGTATCTTTCTGGCCTCAAGCCTAAAGTCACTAATGACTAACCTATGCTGAGGGGTACATTCTTTACCTGGGAGGGTCTTTGTATTTAAGAGCAACCCTTCGTCCCGCTGTCTGGTGAGGATGAAATCTATTTGGCTAGCAGAGTCCCCTGACTGATAGGTTATAAGGTGGCTGTCTGGCTTCCTGAAGTTAGTGTTGCAGATTAAAAGGTTACATGTATCACAGAATTCCAGTAGTCTAGTTCCCTCATCGTTTCGGGTGCCAATACCATGGCCACCGTGTACCCCAGTGAAGATACCCGATTCCTGCCCAACATGCCCATTAAAGTCTCCAGCCACAAAGATGAGGTTATTGCCACTCGTCTTTGAGGTAGCCTGTAGAAGGGTATCATAAAAGTGGTCCTTCTGATCATTTGGTAACCCCACATGTGGGGCATAGGTAGAGATAATTGTAGCTGTGCCATTATATATATATATATATATATATATATATATATATATATATATATATATATATATATAAATAGATGGGTGTATTTTTACCTTATTAACAATTAACACGGGAAAAATAAATAAATAGTTACCAGG
This sequence comes from Octopus sinensis, assembly GCF_006345805.1. Classification (NCBI taxonomy): domain Eukaryota; kingdom Metazoa; phylum Mollusca; class Cephalopoda; order Octopoda; family Octopodidae; genus Octopus; species Octopus sinensis. Next base: position 24,972,439 of record NC_043014.1, on the reverse strand, counting down.
GTAGCAAAAATCTCACAAGTAAAGATGTTGTAACTCCTTGTTTATAAAGGTAGAAACTTTGTGTTTACGTGGATATATTTTGAATAATATATGAATAAATAAATGGAGTTTAACGCTGGTGTAAATCGAATATTTTTACTTTCGACACATGTTTCGAAAATTCCACTGATACTATTCAAAAGAATAAATGGTATAAACAATGCAATCTTCTTGTTTATGTGGTAAAGTCTGCAAGAACTGCCATGGCCTAAAGATCCACCGAGCGAAAATGAAGTGCCAGTTGGGACAAAGGTGTCCAACCTGGTGAGATACAGGAGGAGCAAGGCCTGGAGTCAACCCATAGTTCCTGGAACTGCCAATTGGTGGAAACTAATCCCCTGAGCATCAAATCTGACTGGAGGTGGATCAAATGACCAGCAGCTAACATGACCTCACTGTGGATGCAGTTCGATGATGATGCCGACCAAATTCTAGAGGCAGTGGTAAAGGGAAAGGCTGACAAGAGGCAAGAAGCTATGGCAACAATCATTGTGAACTTTGTAGCCAGATGATTTGGCAAGGAGGAGAAGAGAAGCTTACTCAAAGAATCAAAGAGTTGTTAGGATCCATGACATCAGGCAGGATATGAAGGCACTGAAGTCTCAATACAAAGAAGGCTAGAGATGAGGAAGGTATTGGCCTAGCCCAGCTAATGTGTAGCCTACAGAAAAATATCAGGGTTCTCTGCCAAGCTGAATGGCACTGAAGGTGATGCTGTGAGAGGGCGCACAAGTGTGCTGCCTTTATCGCTAACCCCTTCAAGTTCACTAAGGATTTGTTAGGGCAGAAGTGCAGTGGTAAACTAGCCTCCTCAGAGGAAGACATAGACCAGCATCTGAACCATATGTATAGTGATCCCGCAAGAGAGCATGAGTTGGGAGACCACCCCGCTGAACCAGAGGTGGAGTTTGACATGACAGAACTGCAGCTAAAGGAAGTCAGGGAGGTTGTCTGCAGAGCAAGGGCAAGCTCTGCTCCAGGACCGAGTGGCACTTCATACAAAGTATATAAGAACTATCCCAAACTTCTGCTGCATCTGTGGAATATCTTGTGAGTTTCCTGGAGAAGAGGGAGGATCCCAAAATAATGGATAGTAGCTGAGGGGTGTGTGGATCCTGAAGGACGAAAACTCCACCCAGATAGACCAACCAATTTTGCATCATATCCCTGCTGTGTGCGGAGGCAAAGATCTTCTTCAGCATTGTTTCCAAATGGCTGTGTGCCTGCCTGGGTCAAAACACCTACATTGATACATCTGTCCAGAAGGGTGGCATTTTGGGAATGCCAGGCTATCTGGAGCATACCAGTGTGGTATTCAAGAGGCAAGAGAGAACAGGGGTAACCTGCCTGTGCCTGGCAAATGCATTCGGTTCAATTCCACACAAGCTGGTTCAGCTCACGTGACAAAACATCATGTCCCCAGCAGGTATAGAGACCTCATCCCTGATTACTACACCAATTTCAGGATGAGGGTCCCTTTTGGAGCAATAACATCACGCAGGCACAAGGTGGAAATTAGCTTCATCACAGGGTGCACTATCTCTGAGACACTATTCTCCCTATCCATGAACATGCTTACCAAGTCTGCTGAGTCAGAGTGTAGAGGGTCCCAATCGAAATCCGGACAAAGGCAACCACCCATTAGGGCGTTCATGGATGACCTCACAGTCATGACAGAATCAGCCCTAGGCTGCCAGTGGATTCTGCAGGGACTCAAAAAGATGATGGAGTGAACTCAGATGCATTTCAAACCAACCCAAATCAAGATCTATGGTGCTGCGGAAAGGAAAGGTGGAGGACAAGTTCTGGTTTAACATCACAGGAACAGCCATTCCAACAATCACAGAGAAACCAGTCAAGAGCCTAGGCAAGATTTTCAACAGCTCATCTATGTAGTCAGCTTGCATTGAGTTGGATGGCTGGCTGAAATCCGTGGTCAAGTCAGGCCCACTCGAGAAGTTCAAAGCCTGGGTCTACCATCGCGGCATTCTTCCCAGAATCCTTCTTGTCCATGCAGTCCCCATCTCAACAGTAAGACCTTAGAGATGAGGGTCAGTAACCACCTCTGGAGATGGCTTGGAATATCAAGAAGCCTGAGCAGCATCGTACTCTACGGCAACACCATCAAATTGCAGTTGCCCTTCAAATCATTGGAAGAGGAATTCAAGGTGGCAAGAGCCAGAGAAGTGGTAAAGTACAGGGACTCTTGTGATTCGAAGGTGGCTTAAGCAGGGATCCAAGTGAGGACTGGCAGGAAGTGGAGAGCAGAATATGCAGTTAAAGAGGCAGAGGCAAGGCTGCACCAAAGGAGACTTGTGGGAGTGGTCACATGGGACAGAACTGGACCAGGCTCCTTTCCAACTCCCCAAACAAACACCAGTGGGAAGGAAGGGCGCCGCCTTGTTCAGGAGGAGGTGAGAGCTGCAGTGGAGGAAATGAGAACATGCAAGGCAGTGGGCATGAAGCAACAAGGAGCTTGGACATGATGGGAGAATGCAGTTGAGAGGAAAGTGACATTGGCTGAACTGTGGAAAGCCAAGTCACATCACATTAAATTCCTCATCCAGGCAGTGTACGATGTGCTTCCAAGCCCATCAAACCTACACATATGGAGCATAGCAGAGACACCAGCATGTGTGCTGTGTTCCAAGTGAGGAAAGCTGGAACACATCCTCAGCTGCTGCACAGGGGCACTTGGAGAAGGATGGTACCGCCCAAGACATAACCAAGTCCTTAAGAGCATCATTGAAGCCATCAGCGCAGGACTTGTGTGGGTGAAGCAGTTCCGATCTCCCAAGAAAATCCTTGCCTTTGTCAGAGTTGGAGAACAGCAAAGCCCTGCTAGAAAAACATCGGCGGGCATCTTAACATCTGCTAGAGCCTGGGAGCTACTGGTAGATCCTGAGCGTCAGCTGAAGTTCCCTGGCTACATTGTGGTCACCACCCAGGGACCAGACATTGTTCTCATGTCTGAGTCCACCAAGCAAGTGGTGCTCCTGGAGCTGACTGTCCCATGGGAAGATTGCCTGGAGAGAAAGCTCTCCAAGTACGTGGATCTAGTCAGTGGCTGCCAGCAGGCTGGTTGGAGAGTAAGTTGTCTCCCAGTCGAAGCCGGATGCAGGGGTTTTGCTGCCCATTACCTCATCAGAGCATTTAGCAGTTTGGGCATTGAGGGAGTGAGAAGGAAAGCTATCAGCACTACCACCGATGTGGCAGAGAGGGCCTCAAGATGGCTGTGGAATTAATAATTATATTTATATATATATATATATATATATATAATATTTAATTCCAAGAAAGAGGTTGTGAATCTAACCAACTTAGGGATAATGTCTGTCTAATATACTGCTGGTAGAATACCAAATTATTAATTACACCCTGTCATCCTCAATCTCTCTCTTTCCTTCCTTCCCTCCACTTTCTAAAACGACATTTGACAGTTTCCACTCTCATTCCCAATCAGCCTTCGCCATCTCTCTGTCACACTTTCTTCCACCACCTCTCTCACTGTACGTCTGTCTGTATCTATAGAGAGAAAGCATTGACAGCTGCAAAAGTTTAAATTGATTGCATGCAGTAAGATCTCTCAGGAAAGAAATTTTGTTTTTATTTTGATGCAACAAGCCCCCAATATTTAGTAAAAGTATTGGGGTGATGACTGTGCAGGTGTTAGGGGAGGCCATCCCGTGTCTGTTGACTGTGGTGGGCAAGGTTCCTTCTTTGTGCTTGGTGTAGCCAGGTTAGCTGCTGGACAATCCTTTGCGCCATGCACAAAAAAGACTCTTGCTCAGCTGCTGCGTTGCGCAGAACATGAGGAGCACACTTCTTTTCTGAATGTTTTCCTGGGAGACATTTCTTGTCTTTCCTCAGTAAAGCTTTTCTCTTTAAGGCCCCTGAAGTTCTGGCGGGGTGTCAGGTGGGCAAACCGGCAGTTTTTGCCATCCTCCCCATGACAGGTAAAATTTACAGGTTCTTGGGTGCCTTCCAGATTTCTTTTTTCCTGAAGGGTATTGGGTGGCGTTGGATCCTCCATGGGGTTTTCTGCTGTTTGTTTGGTGAGTTGGGGTTTCGGTTTTGGTTGTTTGCCTTTGACTTTTTCTTCCTTTCCTTCTTTATTTTTGTTTCCCATCCTTCCTTTTTCTTCTGGTTTTCTAATAGGGTGATGGCTCCGTTTCTTTGTAGGACCACTGGCACAGAGGGGCTTTCAGTTACTGCTCCCTTGGCTCCCCTTTCCTTCTCTGCCTAATTGTTCACCAGGGTAGGTGATCCATTTTCTTGAGGAACCTCTGGATTACAGAGACATCCAGGTTTTGTTTCCTTTTCTTTTTCATCTTCTCCATCCTTATTAGCCTTGCCACAATAATTTTCGATTATGTTATCCAAGGTGTTGATGTGTAGTCTTATAAGCATGTAAGACCGGATAAATTCACTCTTCTTCCACTCTATCTGGTCAATAGTTCTGTGAAAGCCATTGTTCTTTAGTGCAGCAGTGATGATGTTGTTTGGCGGATCACCACTAGCAATCATACATGCTCGTAGCAGAAGATTTAATTCTTTCTTTTCCCACTTTGGTGCCATCTTCGTTTTTTAAGCCCAGAGGGGGAGTAGAGGCTAGAGAGGTAATGAGAGATAGAGGGAGGTAGAGATGGAGAAACACAGAGGGAGGAAATAGGAAAAGAGAGAGGGAGATATGAAGGAAAGTGAGAGGTGCTATGAAGGAAATAGAGAGGGTGATATGAGGAAAGTAAGGGGGTGTGGCGTGTTAAAGAGACAGAGGAAGGTAGATGAAGGGGAGAGAAAGAAAGACAATGTGAGGGAGAGGAGGGGAAGAGAAAGAGAGGCAGAGTGAAGGAGAGGAGGGGAAGAGAGAGACAGAGGGAGGGAGAGGATAATAAGAGAAAGAGAGACAGAGCGAGGGAGAGGATAGTAAGAGAAAGAGAGGCAGAGTGAGGGAGAGACAGGAAAGGATGAAGGATGTAAGAGAGGGGGAGAAACGGAGTGTGAAGAATGGGCAAATGAGAAGTATATGAGTGAGAGAGCAGGGTGACGGGAGGAGAGGTAGATGTGAGATGGAAACGAAAGAGAAGTGAGAAAAGAGGAGGATATGAAAGGGAGGGAGAGAGATGAGAAAAAGAGTAAGATATGCAAGAGAGAAGGAAAGAGTAGGTGTACAGAGAGATAAAGGAAAGGAGAGAGGAGCTGGAAATGGAGGAATATATGTAAGGGAGGAGAGAGGAAGAGGTAGGTTTGAAGATAGTGGAAGTAGGTACGAAATGTGTAGGGAAAAGAAAAAATATATAATTCTAAACAAATATATAATTCTAAACTAATTACAATTTATTTTCTAAATCATTTTAAAGAGATAAAGTGAAAAATAGATTGAAAGCGAAGTGGACACTGTAACAGAAGTTGAAAGAAAATTATTCTCAGAAAGTAAACAAAGATGAAGTCGTAACTCAGATGTTACCTTAAATTAAAGGAAAATAAACAAATGAAAAGGATACTTATTCGCAAGAGGTAAAATTCCAAATTGTTGTTCTTGTATGAAGAAGTTTTCTTTCAAAAAAGAAAAGAAAACAATTCTTTTTGCTTCTTACATTCGACTGGAATTAAACTTAAGCCCTTTCAACCATGTGCTTTTTCAATGAAAAATCTTGAATGCGTAACTGACTTTAATGTATTATATTTGGCCTGAAGTGAAATATATTACGGTTTTTAATAAATATATTTTAGTAAACCGTTATGAAATAACAAGTTCTACGTTTTTGTCAGTTCTAGTAGATTATTTTGTCGATTTATGCAACTCCCCTTTTTTTTTGTTTCAGAGAATGAAAGAAAACATGTCTTTCTTCCACGAAACTGGAAGTATATATATATGTATATATATATATATATATATATATATATAACAAAGTTGAGTTGTGGGGTATCGTACGAGTGGAATTATATATGAAAGAAGGTTTGAAAATGCAATTTAAAAGATGTTTATTTACTTAACCGGTTTCACTCTTTGGTAACAGGGACATGTTAAGGACATAAAAAAGTACAACAGTATGATGAGAATATTTGAAAAAATGGGCAGAAAAGATTAAAACAAATATATTATACATCTCAGGGTAATTTCCAGGAGGAAATATCAAAAAAAGTTCAGTACAGAATATTATGAATTCAAAAAAATTTACATAATTGCCACATTACATGTATATATACAGTCTTTGGTAACAGGGACATGTTTAGGATGGTGTGTGTATGTATGCGTGCCCGCCCGTGCGCGTATCTACGCGTGTGTGCGGGCCATACATACACACTACATATACATATACACACACACACACATCATACACACAGACACCACACACACACATAATAGACACACACACAACACACATACATACAGAACACACACACACAACGCACACACACATAATAGACACACACACAACACACACAACACACATACATACAGAACACACGCACACAACGCACACACACAATACACACACACAACACACAAATATAACATATATTTATATATAATATACATACATATAACACACACACACACACAACACACACACACACACACACAACACACGCACACATACATACATAATATAAATACAACACCAGTACACCTAACACATATATGCATACAATACACATACACAGCATATATATAACATACATACACAATATATACATATAACATACATACACAATACATACATATAATATATATATATAGACAATGCATATACATATATACATATATATAATGTTTACATACACATACATAAATATACCACATATACACATAATATACATACATACAATGTATACATATACACATACATATAACATATATATACATAACATACACATACACAATGCATACATATATATACATGTAATGTATATACATGTATTCATGCATATACAACACACATACAATATACATATATACAATGCATATATACACATACATATACACATAATGTACACATACATATACAACACACATACATATAATATACATATACACAATGCACATGCATATAATGCACATATATATACACACACATATATATATATATATTCACACATATACACATACATATATATATAATGCACACACACACACACAAAATACATACATATAGCGTACACACACATATATATCTACATACCACACACACACACAAACAATGTACTCACATATACACATATACAATGCACACACACACACACAACCCACACAACACTCACACAACATACATATATATAATGCATGCGCGTGCGTGCCGCGTATGTGTGTGGTCAATGCCTGCTAGTGTGCCCTATGTGTGCCGATGCGTGCATGTGACAGCCTGCATGATATGTTGAGAGTGTGCACGTGTCCTTGTGTGCTTGCTCTGGATGTGTGCCTAGGGGGTATGTTAGAGTATGTTTAGTTGTGGTCTGTATTTTTGAATAAGATTACTTTCCCTATTTATTCGTGTTTGGTCTGTGGTGTTGTCCGAGCATTGGTATAGTGGGAAGACTAAGAATTTGGGGGACTTATTGTGTGCACAAAGGTCTAAGTGTCCACTTAGTGGTATCTGTCTTGTGGAGGGGTCCCTCAGTTGTTGTTGGTGAACTGTCATTCTTTCTCTGAGGGTAAGGCTCGTTTGCCCTATGTAGTCTTCGTGGCATCCTTCACACCTTATGACGTAGAGTAAATTTTTTGATGCGCATGTGAAATTATTTTTTATGATGAATGTGTGTCCCGACCGGAACTTGTACGTCGATCCCTCAATGAGGTGGATGCAAGTCCTGCAGTTGGGGCAACCACATTTTTTGATGGTGGGCGGTGGGTTTGTGTTGTGTAATTTTGCGTTGGTGAGGAGGTTTTTTAGGGATTTAGGTTGTCTCTTAGTTTTTATTATTTTATGAGCTGCCAGTAATTTTTTCAGGTGTGGGTCTTGATTTAGTTGTGGAATGTTGTTGTATATAATAGTGTAAGCTTCTGCATTCCTTGGGTTGTGTGTTGAGAGATAGGGGAGGCTATTTACTGTACTGTGGATGTGTTTAGGTTTTTGTAGGTCTTGAGTGTTGATTGATTTGGCCTGTTCTATTCCGTTGTCTACTAGTGATGCCGGGTAATGTCTTTCGAGAAGAATTGCCCTTAGTTCCCGGAGTCTTCTATTTCATGTTGTGTCATTTGAGACAATTGTGCAGATTCTTCTCGCTAGGTTGAAGGGGATATTTGTCTTTGTGTGTTTTGGGTGATTGGAGGTGAATAGAAGGTATTGTTTAGAGTCAGTGGGTTTGTAATGGATGTCAGTTTCAATGTTGACGCCTTTTTTAATGATTAGAATTGCAAGAAAAGGGAGTTGGTCCTGACTATATTCCATTGTGAATTGAATGTTGTTATTTACACTGTTGATAAGGTTTTTGAAGTCTATAAGTTGGTCGAGTGTGTGGGACCATAGGATGAGGCAATCATCTAAGTAGCGTTTCCAGTTCTCCAACAGGTATTTGTGGAAAGACTGGCCGTACTTATATTTGGATTTTTCATAGATATGTGATTCCAGGTAGGCCATCACCAGGTTTGCATAGGTAGGTGCAACTTTCGTACCCATTGCAGTTCCTGAAACCTGTCTGTAAGTGTTGTTATTGAAATACATGAAGTTGTTTTGCAGAATAAATTTGAGGCCCTCAATGATGAATTCTTTTTTTATTCTTTCCGGGATCTCATTGGGATATTTATCCAGCCAGAATTTAATGGCTTCCAGTCCATATTCATGTGGGATTGTGGTGTAAAGATTAATTACATCAAAGGAAACGATTAAAGTGTCTTTATCGGTATGTTTGGGGAGATGATTTAATAGGTCCAGGTCATCTCTTACAATACTTGGAATGTGTTTCAGTATTGGTTTTAGGATGATATCTATAAAGTTGCTAAGTCTGTGTGTTTCACAACTTGGGCCTGCCACTATTGGTCTCAGTTTGAGATCAGTGGGATGTGGTATAGTGATGCAGGTTGAAGTGGACTTTTTGCAAGCTTCTGTGATAATTTGACTCTTGTGTATTTTTGGAAGCCCATAGAGTGTGCTGGTTTTGCAATTAAAGTTTGTAATGTAGTCGCATTCCTTTGCTGTTAAGTCATTCCGGTGTTGGTAAATGAGTGCCTTCAGTTTGGTCATTGTTTTGGATTGCTGGTAGTCGACTACTCTTTCATAGTATGTGGTATCCTCTAAAAGGAGAGATACAGAGTTTTTATACTGCTCAGTATTCATAATAACGACCGTACTACCCTTATCAGCTTCCTTTATTGTGACGTCATGATTGTCTCGTAGCGTATGGATGATTTCCCATTCTCTTTTACTGGTGTTGGGTTTGGGTTTAGGTTGTGGGAGTTCACCATAAGGGAAGTTTCAGATGTAATCGCAAAATTTGTCTAAGGTTTTGTTTTTGCCTTTTACGGGATTATAGCTGCTTTTGTTACGGACCATTGATTCGTCGTTATTATTAGTTTCCTTGTCAAAGAATTCCTCTGTGAGGCGTAATTTTCTGCAAAAGTGTGAGATGTCATCCTGTATTTCCCTCAGGTTAGGGTATTGCGGAGTTGGGGTGAATTTTAGTCCTCTTGAAAGGATTTTTATTTGTGGTGTTGACAGGTTTAGGTTAGAAAGATTCACTATTTTTGGTTTTTCGGGGTTGGTATCTACCATCTGGTGTCGTGGAAACTGATGCCCTTGCCTAAAAAAGGAATCCTGGGGGTTCTTCTATCTGCGGTATTTTGCTGTATGTGATTATATATACATGTAATGTGGCAATTTGCAACAACCAATAATTAACGCAACCAAACTTCCATATGTTACTTTTGACAATCTTTTTCCAAAGAGTGAAACCGGTTAAGTAAATAAACATCTTTTAAATTGCATTTTCAAACCTTCTTTCGTATATATATATATATATATATATATATATATATATATATATATATATCATCATCATCATCATCATCATCATTTAGCGTCCATTTTCCATGCTAGCATGGGTTGCTAGCACGGTTCAACTGGGGTTTGTGAAGCCGGAAGGCTGCATCAGGCCCAGTCAGATCTGTTGTGTGTGTGTATATTATGTGTGTGTTGTGTGTGTGTGGGGGGGGTGAGATATGTGTGTGTGTGTGTGTGGTGTCTGTGTGTATGATGTGTGTGTGTGTGTGTATGGCCCGCACAGACACGTAGACGGGCACGCGCACACATGCGCACGGGCACGCATACATACACACACCATCCTACCTCAAAAAATTCTTTAAACAACACACATCTATTTTCGCCACCCTGGAACCAATCAAAAACAGCCCCCACACACACGCAGACGCTTGTATACGTGTATGTGCACGCACACAGGGATACACACACTCACACCAATCTCACCTCCATGCAGGCACATATATACACACGCAGCACCATGCCAAATGCCATCCACACTCATGCATGCGTACACACGCACGCACACGCGCACACACACACGCACGCACACACAACACCATGACAACCACACACACTTGACAAACAGACGCCATCTGACCAGATACTACAGACACACAGACACATCTATTCACACCACATGTATATGTATGCATGCACACATACGCGCAGAGACACACATATTCACCTCATCCTAACCCCAAAATCATTGATGCTTGAAGGAAAGCCAAAAAAAGAAAAAAACGAGTACATCTTTTTCAATTCCACATCTCTGCTAAAACGGACAGGTCAGTAAACAATCTCGCCACTACATTGATATAAATCTTAATGTAAAATTTTTTTGAATTCATAATATTCTGTACTGAACTTTTTTTGATATTTCCTCCTAGAAATTACCCTGAGATGTATAATATATTTGTTTTAATCTTTTCTGCCCATTGTTTCAAATATTCTCATCATACTGTTGTACTTTTTTATGTCCTAAACATGTCCCTGTTACCAAAGACTGTATATATACATGTAATGTGGCAATTATGAAAATTTTTTTGAATTCATAATATTCTGTACTGAACTTTTTTTGATATTTCCTCCTGGAAATTACCCTGAGATGTATAATATATTTGTTTTAATCTTTTCTGCCCATTTTTTCAAATATTCTCATCATACTGTTGTACTTTTTTATGTCCTTAACATGTCCCTGTTACCAAAGACTGTATATATATACATGTAATGTGGCAATTTGCAACAACCAATAATTAACGCAACCAAACTTCCATATGTTACTTTTGACAATCTTTTTCCAAAGAGAGAAACCGGTTAAGTAAATAAACATCTTTTAAATTGCATTTTCAAACCTTCTTTCGTATATATATATATATATATCATCATCATCATAATCATCATTTAGCGTCCGTTTTCCATGCTAGCATGGGTTGGACGGTTCAACTGGGGTCTGTGAAGCTGGAGGGCTGCATCAGGCCCAGTCAGATCTGGCAGTGTTTCTACGGCTGGATGCCCTTCCTAACGCCAACCACTCCGTGAGTGTAGTGGGTGCTTTTTACGTGCCACCCGCACAGGTACCAGACGAAGCTGGCAAACGGACACGAACGGATGGTGCTTTTACGTGCCACCGGCACGGGGGCCGGGCGAGGCTGACAACGGACACGAACGGATGGTGCTTTTACGTGCCAGGCAAGGCTGGCAATGGACACGAACGGATGGTGCTTTTACGTGCCACCAGCACGGGGGCCAGGTGAGGCTGGCAGCGGACACGATACACACATATATATACACAGTTGCGGCCAAAATGTTCAGAACGGCATTGTTTTCGCGAGAAAATTAGGTATAAGTTTTTAGCAAAGTTGTTTTATATTCTATAATTTTCACACACAATAAATACGACAGTAATTGTTATTGTCTGAGATTTTGGTGTAATTTGAGAGGATAATACAAAAGTTATGGATGATTTAGTGATTACACTAAAATCTCAGACAATAACAATTAATATCGTATTTATTGTCTGTGAAAATTATAGAACATAAAACAACTTTAATAAAAACTTATTCCTACTTTTCTGGTGAAAACAATGCCGTTCAGAACATTTTGGCCGCAACTGTATATATACATATATATATATATAATATATATATATATATATATATATATATATATATATATATATATATATACTATGTAGATATATATCATCATCATCCTCATCATCGTTTAGCGTCCGCTTTCCATGCTGACATGGGTTGGACGGTACAACTGGGAAGCCAGAAGGCTGCACCAGGCCCAGACTGATCTGGCAATGTTTCTACAGCTGGATGCCCTTCCTAACGCCAACCACTCCATGAGTGTTGTGGGTGCTTTTTACGTGCCACTGGCACAGGTGCCAGACGAGGCTGGCAATCGGCCACGATCGGATAGTGCTTTTTACGTGCCACCGGCACGGAAGCCAGTCGGGGCAGCTCTGGCAACGGCCACGTTCAGATGGTTCTCTTATGTGCCACTGGCACTGGTATCGCAGCTACAATTTTCATTGATGTTGATCGATTTTAATTTTTGATTTTGATTTTCACTTGCCTCAACAGGTCTTCATATATATATATATATATATATATACATACTATGTCATTTAACGCCTTCCATCCGGCCCTTACTCTCCGTGAGATCTCCTTTTTGATATCTCGGCACATATTCACTTCCTGTCCCTGGTAGACATATTCCTTTACCTCCTCTATTTCATCACTGCCGATCACCATTCGACCTGTTGGTACGTTGTCTGACCGCATGAACTTCGTCTTCATGCAGTTCATCTTGAGACCTACTGCAGAACTTTTGATATCGAGCTCCGTCAGCATAGTCTGAAGCTGATCCGTGGTTATGCTCAAGGGAAGGTTAGACAGGACCACCCACACCAACCTCATCAACAGTACAGTTCTACCTGCAATATTATATGGTAGTGAAACATGGGCTACAACAAAGTGAAAAGAGCAGAGACTGGTAACGCCTCAAAGAGCCATAGAAAGGTCAATGTTTGGTATCTCGAGAGAGCACATCAGTAGCGAGATCATCAGAAAGAAGTCCGGCATGAGGGATGTCATCGCAGAGTATACACGCAGCAAGTTTAGATGGGCTGAACACATCGCCTGGCTCACCGCTAATCAGTGGACTCGTGCAGTTGTCGAGTGGTACCCGCGCAAGCGGAAACGACCACTCGGAATGCCTCCACGGCAGTGGAGTTATGATTTCAGGAGGACGATTGTGATCATGTGGATGAGAAAGGCGTGATCCAGAGAGGAGTGGACAGCGTGCTGTGACCAGCAGTGTCAAATGGACGCCCAATGGACTGGTTGGTGAAGGTGATCGAGGTGATATATACTATGTGTATATATATTTTTTAGGGAATAATAATTCTGGCATAACAGAGGTTCAAATTATTCTCAATGAAGAAATATATTTTAATTTAGAGATAGTATATACCCCTACTTTTCACCAAATAAAAAGAATTTTTATTTTTACTTTAAATACCTACTGTTTTAGTACTTGGCAACACGTGTTTCATGTGGTACATCCTCGGGTTCTTAAACCACTCCGTGTTTCCCTGGAACCCCTCTCAAGATGCAACCCCAATCATCAGGCCCTTATATAACTTTATCAACGTTCAATACAATAAACTATATTTTAATTTATAAATCCCATAAATATGTGCAAAATAAGTATGTTTAAATTAGGTATGTTTAGTTTCGCTGGACTCTACAGTACAAGCCATAATTCAGATAAAAATTCAAATAAAGATAAAAAGTTACAGAAATAAAAGTTACACGAATAAAGTAAGGAATAAAAATCACAAAAAAATATACGAAAATTTACAAAAACTATGTTAGTTATATATAGTCTTCCAAATAAAATTAAATTTACAAATACTATGTTAATAATATATAAAAAATGTGAACAGAAATAATGAAAGTAATACGAATAAAAGTAAATACAAGTAACAATAAAAATAAAAATAAAAATAAAGAGCTCATAAGCTGAAACTGGAAAAATCAAAATCAAAATCAAAATCAATAAAAATAAACGGGATGGCAAGGAAAATATACACGAATAAAAGTTAATAAACATGGAGGCAATTACGAAAAGATAATTTCAAATAAAAGTTCTAATACGAACTGCAAAATTTCAAGTGATACGAATGGTAACTTTTTTTTAAAATTTACAAAGTAAAATAAAATAAAATAAATATAACTTGATGGTAAAGTAAGGAAAATATGCAATTCACTGATAGCTCCATTATCCTACAACATCCTAATTATGGCCCAACATTGCAAAGTCCAGTGAAGTACTCACACCCTATTCCCTGCTACTTTAAAATCTTATTTAATTAACATATTGTCTAAATAGTAAAACATAGTTCATGAAGCTTAAAAAATGCATCATGGGAATATTGCTTTCTTTATTTTGTATAATTCCGTATTATTCTGCCCATTCAATCACTCATTAGTTATTATTCATCCCCCCATCTAATGGTAAGTTTTTATTTCTATTAAAAAATTATATAATTATAGTATTAACAATACTTACGCTAAAATTTAGGGTTATGCGTTATTAATAAGGCATTTTAGTCTATGTTTACATTTAATTTTACGTTCATCCTGAGCATTAAGAAGTTCTGTTTTAGCCTATAATATCGCCATGAATTCATGGGTACATAATAAACATGACCTATTTCCTATTCTATAAGAATAGCTTTACATATTATCTCCCACTTTAATTCATAATTAATTTCTTTCATTTTTAAACTCCAAACGTATTTACTTAGTCCTGTAGAATTCCTAAGTTTCTTATTTTTACATGAATTCAAGTGCTGTGCTATTCGCTGTTTAATTTTATTCGAAGTCAAACCTATGTACATTCTATCTGGGTATTTTTCAATATCTGTATTATTTATACCACTATTTTCATTCCCATCTCCTTTTACCAAAACCACACATTTATATACTACATCACTAACATTACATCTTCCATTAAATCGGCTTTTATCTCTACAGGTACAACTATTATGGTCTCTATAACTCCTATTCATATCCTTATTTAATTTGTCATGGTAATATTTATTCAACCTATGCTTATTAATTGATGATATAATATTCCCTACGTTATTAGTCGTTGAGTACCCCACTCCTATATTATTTTTAGAGAGTATTTTGATATATTTTTTATTTTCCATAATAAACGATTCAATTGTGTTAGTAATATCTTTAATGATTTATCTCGAAAAACTGTGTCTCGTCGTTTAGTTGAACATGATCTACAAGCAAGATCACCTGCAGTGAAGCCACTGATCAGCTCCAAGAATAAAAAGTGTCATCTTACCTTTGCAACCGAACATGTGTTGTGGTCTCAAGAAAAATGGCAAATGGTGCATTTCAGTGATGAATCTAAGTTTATGTTATTTGGCTCAAATGGGAAAAGGTACGTTAATCGAAAAGTAGGTGAAAAATTGTTGCCTAAATGCCTTAAGACTAGTATTAAATTTGGTGGATGAAGTGTCATGGTTTGGGGGATGATATCTGGAGATGGTGTGGGCCCTTTGGTGCGATTACGTGGAAAGGTAAATGCAGGAGTTTATAAACAACTTGTAAAAGATCATGTCTTGCCTGTGCTGAGAAATTCAACTAAGCGACCACCTATATTCATGCAGGACAATGCCCCATGTCACAAGGTGGTCATGAACTTCCTCAAGGCTGAAAAGGTTATTGTTATGGATTGGCCTGCTCAAAGCCCTGATCTCAATCCTATTGAAAATGTGTGGAATATTCTAGGAGAACGTTTGAAAGCCAGAAATCCTAAAACAAGTGAGCAATTATGGAATGCCCTTCGAGAAGAATGGAATAAGATCACCCAGCAAGAAATTGAAAATTTAATTTCCTCATGCAGTCGAAGATGTCAAAGTGTGATTGAAGCTAAAGGGCTTCACACTAAATATTAAATAATTCCAGTATTCTCTGTCATTTTTTATTATTTTGTTATTTTTTCAACCGTTCTGATCATTTTGGCCACCATGGGTTCTGCAGTAAATCACTAAATCATCCATAACTTTTGTATTATCCTCTCAAATTACACTAAAACCTCAGACAATAACAATTAATATCGTATTTATTGTCTGTGAAAATTATAAAACAATTTTGATAAAAACTTATACCTACTTTTCTGACAAAAACAATGCCATTCTGAACATTTTGGCCGCAACTGTATAATCCACTCGCGGAGTGGTTGGCGTTAGGAAGGGCATCCAGCCGTAGAAACTCTGCCAGATCAGACTGGAGCCTGGAGAGGCCTCTAACTCCGCACTCAACTCATACTAACGATAATTCTAATTTAAACTCCAAACAACGTATAGGAAATAGGCGAACTAATAGAATAGCACACAATAGTAACCCTCCCGACGAGAGCAATATAGATCCTATTAGGAGAAATAGAAGGGATAATAGTAGATTACGCAAATATATATGGTTCAACATACCATACAACTTAGCAGTTAGGGGTAAGTTATGTAAGAGAATATTCTCTATCATTTCCAACAACTTCCAACCCACCCATAAGTATAGAAGTATCTTCTCCAACAAAACCATTAGGATTTCCTACTCTACCCTGCCCAACATGAGCTGCCTCATAGCTAAACATAACTATATTAATATTAGAACAGCTAGATCAAGAGCAAGGTATAGCGACCAACCGAACCCCCCTCATCCAGATAGTAGGCAATATAATCAGACTGGCAGCCATATTACCCAAACAGTTAGTAATAACACCCGTCAACACAACAGAGGCAATACCACACCCATCAACAACCAGGAGGATATCAACGCCCCCACACGTATTGCAACACCTCCGCCTGGGATTGGCAGCACACGACCGAATAATGCAATGCACTGCAACTGCATATGTGCATCCGAGTGTCCGCTACAGGGCGCATGTAGGGCGAAAAACGTAATATATTCATGTGAGGTGAGTACCCAGTTTAACACACTCACCTACATAGGTTGCTCAACCTCCTGGAAATCCAGATACTACAACCACCGGTCCTCGCTGAAACACAGACATAAGGCTAACAGCACCTCCCTTTCTAAAAAAATTTGGGAATTAGAAGACAAATGCATAGGCTTCAAACTCAGGTGGTCCATCATCGGATCAGCTGCACCTTATTTAAATAATAGAGCGGGATGCCAACTATGTTGTGTAGAACTCCTGAACATCTTGAAATTCAAAGACAAACACAATCTTATTAACAAAAGGTCAGAGTTCAAACCATCCTGTATACACAAACTTATTAATACTTTCAAATACTACAAAGCTTAGGTTATTATACCAACTCCCCCATGCAATTTCCTCCCACCCGGTGCAACCTGTCGGCTCCAGCACATCCTACTTTCCTATATGTGCGTGTATATGTGTATGTGTGTGCGTATATATATGTATGTGCACATATGTGTATGTATATGTGTGTATATATGTGTGTGTGTGTGTGTGTGTGTGTGTATGTGCATATATGTTTCCCTGCATTTTCCTCCTATATATACACATTTTGTCTCCCATATATGTCTTTTTTCCCTACATATTTCTTCTCCTACACCCATATCCTTCCTATATAGTCTCTTTATTTCCCTATATCTATACCCTTTCACATTTCTAACTCGGATGTTGAACGCACACCGCCAAACTCCACTTCCCACCCTTCCAATTTTCGGTTCCCCCCGCCCGCCCCTACGTGGGCACCTTTAACACACACCTCTAACTTTCAACCACCTTCATCTCATGTTAAACTTTACCAGATTATATTTTTATTTTTATTTTGCTTTATCCTATTCTATTTCGCTTTACCTTTATTCTCATTTTTATTTTCATCCCTTATCTTAATTCTTATAATTTTTATAATTTTTATATTTCATTTCTAACTTTTACATTGTATTTCTTATTTTATATTGTATTTCTAATTTTTATTCTTACCCTCATTCTTACCCCTAACTTATCGCTTTATATCTCTATATATGTCTATTTTTTTTGCTTATCCCTTATTTACTTACCTATGGATCCGCTTTATGATTATACGAGCGTCCGTGTACGTATGTATACGTATACATATGTGTACATATGTACGAGTAAACATCTACGTCTGGATGTGCATACCCTGTATTTCTTTACATTTTTTTACATGTTTTCTTATATTCATATGTTTACACCTATTTGTATACATCTTTTAATATCTTATAGCTATACCCATATGCGCGTATGTCTCTGTGTGTGTATGTAAGTGTATATGTGCACGCACATATGGACACACAGCCGTGTGTGCGTGCACGTGTAGACGTGAGTGCGTGATTCTTTACATACGTTCTTATATACATCCTTTAATATCTTATATATAAACCTGGAAGCGTGGGCATCTGTGTATGTGTATGTAAGGATGGATGCACGTATGTATATATGGGTGTGTACACGTATAATGTCCGTGTATATATGCGCATATTCTGTTGTATGTATGTATATGTACGCGCGTGCGTGTGGGTGTATGTGTGTTTATGTACATGTTTACACGTGAGTGCGTGTGTATGCTTATAGGCTTGGAGCCGTGTATGCGCGCGTATATGTGCGCGTGTATATGGGTGTATGTATCCATGATGGTATGTATGTACAAGATGACCAATTAATTCAAAGAACTAGATTAACCGCTCAACAGCTCTGATTTACAATACACTAGGTCCCCAGACGACCCTGTTGATTTATTGACACCCAAAGCTTCTACAACTAAATTTTATCAATCTCCTGACCACCATGTTTGGTCCGTAACCTCTATACATCCCTTATCTTTATATTTTTTTACATTTTTATCATGTTTATTCCTATTTTTATTTTTTTACTTTTTACTTTTATTTCTATTTCTATTTTTACTTTATAACCTTATGCCTTTACATTCATTTATATTTCTTTATATTCTTTATATCCCCTTTATATCTCCTTATATCTCTTTATATCTTTATACTCTACATTTTTATATTTTTCTATACTTACACTTTTTATACATTTTTTATCCCTCGTCCTGAATTCTCGCCCCTCCATCTTCACGTCTATATATGTATTTATTTATTTACATTACTTCAACATCCAAATTTCCTCATTCTACATTGAGAGAAGAAAGAGATGGACGCTTCAATTCTATGCTGTTGCCGCATTATGTCGTACGCGAATGAGAGGATTTGCATCCCCATCCAAGAATTTTTGATGTAACACATGTCCTTGTGGAAGCTGTTGTGCACGGCTGAAGAAGGCCACAGACATACATTATGCATTGTTATAAATCTGTCTAATAAAGGCCCGAAACATATGTACCGCTGAATCCTTGGCATCATGTTTTTATTTTGATCAATTTACTCCACCACCTACACCACCAAACGGTATACACAGGTGCTTATAATTATCAAGTACTCACCCCGAATTTCTATACTCAACTATAAATATATATATATATAAATATATATATATATATATATATATCATCATCATCATCATCATTTAGTGTCTGCTTTCCATGCTGGCATGGGTTGGACGGTTCAACTGGGATCTGTGAAGCCAGAAGGCTACATCAGGCCCAGTCTGATCTGGCAGTGTTTCTACGGCTGGATGCCCTTCCTAACGCCAACCACTCCCTGAGTGTAGTGGGTGCTTTTTACGTGCCACCCGCACAGGTGCCAGACGGAGCTGGCAAACGGCCACGGACGGATGGTGCTTTTTACGTGACATATATATATACACGCTAGAAAGAAAAGCTAGGTTCTATAACCACAAAAGTTAGGGATAAAATTTGACAGGAATAAATTTAGAGATGAAAACCATTTACCATCTAGTTTCCTGGACCATTTGGTTTCTGACTCGCTAAAATAAGATCAGAAACCAAATGGTCTAGGAAACTAGATGGTAAATGGTTTTCATTTCTAAATTTATTCCTGTCAAATTTTATCCCTAACTTTTGTGGTTATAGAACCTAGCTTTTCTTTCTAGCGTGTAGAATCCCTATATGTGGATTCCTTATGTGTTTAAATATACACTATATTGTATGACTAGTATATAATCTTTTTGACTAATTTTTTTTACACGTTAGACCACTGGAAATGTAAATTTTAATTAATTTCCATTTCCCTTTGATATGATTAAATATATATATATATATTATTTACCTAGATCTGTCTAGATGTTTTCCTGGAACACCGACAAAAGCATAACAGTCACATTTAAGGCCAATGAAAGAAATTTGGGTAAATTAAGAATTAAGGAAGCTATACTCATACACAGACTAGGGTACCAAATTAACAACAGGCTGGAGGTTGGTAATCAATATACTATTTAGTTACATCTGGATGCATGTATGTTCATTTTTGATAACATGCTCATATATTGTTTATAACAAAAAAAAAGAGGAAAATAAGAAGGGAAGCTACACATATAACACATAACTTAGAAGCAGTGCTAAGAATGTGTTAGCACACACGAGATTCAGACATGGCAGAACTCACGCACTTCTCATGAGGAATTCTAGAAGGAGCTTCATGAGACACTGCTGAGAGGCTTCCGAAAAAAAAAAAGAAAAGCCGTTGGAAAACCAATTATAGCAGCAACTCCATCAATTCCTAGGGATATCTGAAGAAGGAATTTTATTCTGAAATATCATATCAGACAATGCATGATTAAATTATAACGGTTATTATAGTCCGTTGTTTATATTATAGTGCATTGTTGTGTCGTTCAAAATATTTTATTCTTTATTTATATATATATATATATATATATATATATATATATATATATACATACACACACACACACACACACACACATATATATATAAGTGCAGGAGTGGCCGTGTGGTAAGTAGCTCGCTTATCAACCACATAGTTCCGGGTTCAGTCCCACTGCATGGCACCTTGGGCAAGTGTCTTCTACTTTAGCCTCGGGCCAACCAAAGCCTTGTGAGGGGGTTTGGTAGACGGAAAGTGAAAGAAGCCCGTCATATATATGTATAAATATATATATATATGGGCTGAGGATAATAATATGCAGTTTAATGCAGAACAGCATCCAAAATTGAATATGAAACTTACAGGGTACACCGGTCCACAGGGAATTTCAATCCACAAGGAATTTCAATCCCAGAGCCTAAGTCAGTGAGGTAACTGAGTATTGACATGAGTGATGATACCTCTTTCCAAGTGCACATTACCAGGATGGCGACAAAGTCAGACGACTGGCTCGATGGACCCTAAGAACATTCAGAACCAGAGATAAGGAAACCATGATGGTCCTCTGGCAGATATTCGTCCTCAGCCGACTGAGGTTGGTAATCAATATACTATTTAGTTACATCTGGATGCATGTAGGTTCATCTGGATGCATGTAGCTGCTCACAGCTATGGTCACCCACCAGTGTGAAATTAACAGCGGACCTTGAAGCAATCCAGAGAAGATTTACAAAGAAGATCGTCTCTTTGTAACAGCTCAGCTACTGGGAAAGGTGGAAACAGTTAAGACTCTACTCCCTGGAGAGAAGACGGGAGGGGTATGCAGTAATATATATCTGGAAAATCCTGGAAAGAATTATGCCAAATTTTGGCATTGAAAGCTACACCAATGCCAGAACGGGACGACACTGCACAGTGCCAAAGGTCCCAGCAATGCCATCATGCTTCAGGACCAGTTACTGCAACAGCCTGGGTTTCAAGGGCCCATAGCTTTTTAATATTCTCCCAAAGAGTCTGAGGAACTTGCACAAAGTAGATGTAGGAGTTTTTAAATCAAAGCTGGACCTCTTCCTGTCAAGAATTCCAAATGAACCTATCTAATGGCAAGAGATGCAAATGAGGGTAGCTATATCAAACTCTATGCTTCACCAAGTGCCATGTATTAGAGGAGGCTCTTAGTAATAACAGTGTAGCAAAACGAAGGTGCATCAGCATGGCCACAGCTCTGAGCTGAAACTATAGAAAAAAAAAAATATATATATATATATATTATATATATATATATATATATAGGTATGTGTGTGTATATGTTTGTGTCTGTGTTTGTCCTCCCAACATCGCTTGACAACTGATGCTGGTGTGTTTATGTCCCCATAACTTAGCAGTTTAGCAAATGAGACTGATAGAATAAGTACTAGGCTTACAAAGAATAAGTCCTGGGGTCGATTTGCTCAACTAAAGGCAGTGCTCCAGCATGGCTGTAGTCAAATGACTGAAACAAGTAAAAGAGCATATCTAGTATCTATAATATATATATATATATATAAGTACAAAGTGAGATAGGGGATATGAGTGTAGCCCACTATTAGATATGAGTTATCCAATATACTGCTAGTGAAGTACCCAAAAGGCAAATACATAAATGCTTATAATCTCTATATATAAAACTGAAATGCGTTTTTACCGCTTGGATCGCTTTCAATGCCACTACGTCCTGTCCGATTCGCTCCAAAATTTACAGGGACATGTAGAATGAGTTGACGATGCCCGTGGGCTACCTTAGAAATCCCTAGCTTAAAAGGTGTGGTTGCTAGGGGCCATCTTCCTCACTCACGCTATCTCCTCCTTTCCCTCTCTTACTCCCCATCATTTATAACTTTGAGAGGTCCACTCCCGTTATTTAATGTATTCCCCTCAACTCCCTTTCACTTTCCCTTTATAAGTTCGTCAGACGGCTTTCTTTGATGTATCTGTCAGCATTCATAGGGAGAATTATCATCGCCACAACTTATGTATATGTCTTCCTCACTCACTCACTCTTTTTTCTAATGATAATTATCATCGCCACCACCACCACCAACACACAATACTGACTCTATTTCATACAAACGGCCTTCTTTTATGTATCTGTGTGAAAGAGACAGATAACTGAAATTTTTTACTCGGTTTTTGTAGTGCGTGCGTGTGTATGCATGTATGTGTATATGTATGTATGCATGTATGTGTGTGCATGTATGTATCTATGTATGTGTGTGTGTGTGTATGTATGTATGTGTGTGTATGTATGTGTGAGCGTGTATGTATGTATGTACCTTTGCCTGTTTATGTAACGGTCTGCTATGTAGAAAATAATGAGGTTGACTCAATGGAAATACTTACATACACACACACATACATACACACACATACACACACACATACATACACACACACACATACATAGATGCAGACCTATGTTAAAAGTGCTGGCAAGTTTGCATGACAACTATTTTTTTTCCTCAAATGAAAGGCATCACCTCTAGGACAAAATTCCTCATCTTATAAAATGTGGCCCCAGTACACCCGAATGAAATCGCGTTATATTAACCAAAATGTGAAAAGGTGTCTAAATGGGGCTAGAAGGGGATTAAAATTTAAAGGAGCGGGTGTTTAGGAATTCTCTGTTACATCAAGCTAACAAATTTGTGCCAGCCTTTTAATCGTCAATGTGTTGCCGTCCATGATGAAGAAGTTTTGAATGCTTGTCATGGTGAGTCTACTGTTGTGAAAAAGAATCACTTCAAAACTTGGTGTTTAGGGATTTTCTTTTACATCAAGTTCAAAATTTTACATCAGCCGTTAAACTGTCAAAACGTTGCTGTCCGTCGTTAAGAAATGCCAGCCATGCTGACTCTACTACCCTCAGATTCTATCCCTTCAAACTTTGGTTTCCAATATTTTATTATCTTTATTCAGCTCGCAAGTTTGTCTGTCCCTTTTAAATGTTAGTGTTTTGCTGTCTGCCTTGAAGCAGACCTTTCCGTTGTTACCGCCTGATATTTATGATTGATCTTTCTAAATATTTTATTTCTCAACTTACTCAAGATCTTTTGTGGTTTATAAATGGGAGAGAGATAGATAAAGAGTAAGAGAAAGTGAGGTAGAGTCCGAGAGAAAGGAAGAGTAAGAGAGTGGGGAAAGTGAGAGAGAAACAAAGAGGGAGAATCATCATCATCATCGTTTAACGTCCGTTTTCCGTGCTAGCACGGGTTGGACAGTTTGACAGGGGTCTGGGAAGCCAGGAGGCTGCACCAGGCCCCGGTCTGATCTGGCAGTGTTTCTACAGGTGGATGCCCTTCCTAACGCCAACCACTCTGTGAGCGTAGTGGGTGCTTTTTTCGTGCCGCCGGCACAGGTGCCAGGGGGGCTGGCAATGGCCACGATCGGTTGGTGCTTTTTACGTGCCACCAGCACAGAAGCCAGTCAAGGCGGCACTGCAATCCGCCACGTTCGGATGGTGCTTTTTACGTGCTGAAAGGAAGCAACAGAAAGTAACAACCACACTCTTACCCGCGCGTAGAGCGGGTCACCTTCAGCTAGTTATATATGTAACTCATTTTAAATGTATATTACCTCAATACATATGACTAATATAGGCACAATGAGATACCTTTATCAACAGGCTGAAACAGCTGTAAGATCCATTTTATATGTATTATGTTTATGGTATTATCTTACTTATTGATGTATATTGTTTTATTCTGTTGGATTTGGATGTTCCTATTTAAGTAGTTAATAAACAAATAATATGAATTGGCATTATCTGTAAGTTGATGATTGAAAGAAATCTGTTCCTCCATTTTCTTATTTGTATTATATATATATATATATATATATATATACAAATACAATATATATATATATATATATATATACACTATATATATAAATACTACATATATATATATAAATACTATATATATTTATATATATATATATATGTATGTATATATAACTATTTTAAACTATTCTAAAATGTTTCAGCTCCAAAGCTGTGGTCATGCTGAAGCACCACCATTGACTGAACTATACCATTATTTGAAACCTCCTCTGATATGTGGCAATTGATCAATAAGGGAGTTTGATGCTGCTGCCCTCATCTATGTCTCTTGCTGTGAGGTAGGCTCGTCTGGGACCTGCAACAGGAAAAGATCCAGTTTTGTTTTAAAGACACTTACATCCACACCATGCAGATCTCTCAGGCATTTTGGAAAAATATTAAAGAGCTGTGGACCCTTGAAGCCCAAACTGTTGTAGTATCTGTTCCTGTATTTTGATGGCAATGCTGAGATCTTTGGTAACTATAGATACTATTCAACTTTCAAGAGTAAATTTAAATTCGAACCCACAAAATAACATTCTCTATAGTACAACAATATATTGCTATTTGGTTATAATGTAAAAAATGAAAAAAGCTCCCACCAGCCCTCCTAATAATTTCCATAACTTGTATGACTCTTATATAAAACATAAAGTAATTAATACTTGCAAAACCATTTAATACATTTTTGGTGCAAACACTATTCTTTTCTTTTTCCCAGATGATGGGAGCATTCCTTGGAAGTAAATCGTAAGATTCACATGTAGTCTTTGAACAAACTCTAGAAACGATCGTCGGAATACTTAATTTCCTTTAAATATGGTACCAAAAACTCTTTTAAAACATCTATTACTCCCTCCATTCCATAATTTATTTTGAATTTTTAAAAGAAATGTCTCTCTATATTTCATTATTCTTATCTATATTTTTATTTATACTCTATTATATTTATATATCTATATATTTATTTGTCCTTGCATATTTTTAACATTCATATATATTTTTATATTTCTATATCTTTATATTCTGAATGTATTAATATATGTTTTAGACAATTCTATCATATTAAATCCGTATATGTCTACACCAATTGTAGTCTGCCTGAGTTGAACTTCTCTGTATCTCTTGTACTTGTCTAGCATCTTGGGTTCGACTTGAGCACTTCCTTGCTTTCTATGCTTTTCTAAATAAAATTTATAATTATACACTTTGGCTCTAATGAGCACTTCTCGTAGATAGTAATAATGGAGAAGTAAATCGTAGGCATGTCTACGAAAAACATTCCTATACCATCCAAGGACACATATATGGATTTCCTTCTACATAATACTACAGAATTCATAAACAGATTAAGATGGAGAGCCTTCTTCTATGACAATAAATCCAAACAACCTAACAAAAAGGACAACTATAATTTAAAATGATACAAAATCCTCCCTCTAACCCAGCATTGGTTAATTTTGAAAAAAGACTCGATGCAGCTCATAAAAAACTTGAAGTTCTCTAAACACACCAACCCCTTCCAGAAAAAGCTTTCAGAAATTATTTCAAAGATAAAATGATCTCCTAACCTAACTGTGCTGACAAAACGGGCAATATTTATTCAATGCCATGTTATACCCATAATAAACTCGTTTTGATGGAATTAAATACCAAATATAAACATGCAAAGGATACTGTACTCGTAAACTCCCTCTATGGAATTCAACAGGTGATGTTATAACATGGTTCCATTGCCTCTTAGGTAAGCATAAAACTTTCTTATACAATTCAACATTTTGAATTATAATGCCACTATTTCCCTGATATTATTAAATAAGACATTGATATTTGCCTGGGATTTTGTCAACATCCTTCAATCTGATATTGATATTATCCTAACTGTGGGCAAAAACGTTGATAAATTAAAAAAATTATAATTGGATTAGAAGCAACTCGACAAACTACTTTGATATTACCATGGGTTTGTCAGATTCAGTCCAAGTGACAGAACTAGTGGGTCTCTATCTACTGTCTCAAATTAGGAAAAGCTACCTAAACATATCTGGTGGGCTATACAAGGATGATGCTCTATTTGCAGTAAAAGGTTTATCTAAACCAGAGATTGAATGAATTAAGAAGTCATTAAGAACATTTCTTTTGAATTTCTTTAATCTCAATATTGTATTCAAGACCGACACAAAAATAGTCAACTTTCTACATGTCACATTAAATTTAAACACTAAGTTATACTACCCATACAGTAAACCAAATCAAACATTGCAGTATATTAACATCTCTTCTAATCATCTGAAATTAACCATCTACAGTATTATCACTGCCATCTCCATTAGAATGTTCAACCTACCAGTAAACGAGGAGATCTTTAATGCACACACACCAATTTATAATCATGCCCTGAAATCAAGCAGCTTTCATGACAATATTTTCTACATCCCTGACACCAAACTTAAAATTAAAATAGTAACTCTGATATGATTAAAATAACCCACCCATTAAATTATAAACCTATAAGAAGACCTGTCATTAACCCTGTTAAATTTTATAATCCTAATACTAAAAATTTTAATAAACATGCTCTCTCTCTCTCTATAAGTGAAATATATATATACATACTGATAAATACTTATAACATATTGGTGTTGTCCCTCCAGCACCTGGTACTTACTCTATCACTCTCTTTTTGTGAAACTAAGTTAGAGAGATGTAAGCACTCCAACACCAGTTGTCAAAAGGTGGTGGGGAATAAACACACACACACACACATATGACAAGCTTCTTTCAGTTTTTGTCTACCAAATCTACCCAGAAGTCTTTGTTTGGCCTGAGGTTATAGTAGACACTTGCCCAGGGTGCTATGCAGAACCATGTAGTTGGGAAGCAAGCTTCTTACCACAGAACCACACCTGTGCCTGACTATAAATATGCATACATACATACACTCACATATATTGGTACAATGAGCTTCCACTAAATTCATTCACAAAGCATTGGTTGGCCTAGGACTAAAGTAGAAGACATTTGCCCAAGCTGTCAAACAGTGGGACTGAACCTGAAACCCTGTGGTTGAGAAGCAAGCTTCTTAACCATATAGCCATGAATGACCATATATTAACAATATCACACTGCCAAGTTATCCCACTAATCAACATCCTCATCATCATTTAATATCCATTGTCCATGCTGGCATAGGTTGACTGGCTTGATTAGAGCTGGCAAGCTGAGGAGTTGCACCAGACTTCAGTTTGATTTGGCATGGTTTCCACGGCTGGGTGCCCTTCCTAACGCCAACCACTTTAGATATATATATAAATTTATAGAACATAAAAAAAAAAACAAAGACAGATGTATGAACAAGTAAGTGTATTAACTTGATGCTCGGGAAAAATGAAAAAGTTTTTTGTTTCAAGCCTACACTCTTCAAAAGAAAGAAATAAGAGAAAATAAACAGAGAGAGAATGAAAAAAATTATAGATTTCAGTGGTGCAACATGGTGAATGGGTCGAAAAACAAAAGAGGTTGAAAGAAAGGAAGATGATAATAAAAAAGAAGTTGGATGAACAATATACATCATGGCTTCCATCCAGGAAGAAGTTGCCTCAGACAACTCCTACTGCACTATGACTGAGTTTTGAAACAACTATTTCACCATTTAGATGTCAGCATGATATCAAATACCTTGACTTTGCATAAGCATTTGATAAAGTAGATCATGGCATGATATGTTGCAAGCTACAAGACCTTGGCATTGTTGGTAAACTGGCAGAATGGCTACATGAGTTCCTTAAAGACAGAAGTCAGGTAGTTGCAGCCAATGGTGTCCTTTCTGAAGAAACTCAAATCCTAAGTGGAACTGTTCTGGGACCATAACTGATCATAATAGCCCTCTTAGACATGCCCATGGCTACTAGCTATGCAGATGATACAAAATTATCACAGGCAATAACAAATCAAGATGATGTCGCAAGCTTTCGATGGGACCTGAATTCGATATACAAGTGGGCTGAAATAAACAACATGCAGTTTAATGCTGGAAAATTTCAAGTACTGCACTATCAACTCACAAATGCACTACAGTTTGCATATACAGCACCCAAATGCACTACAATCTCAGAGTCAAAGGCAGTGAAAGACTTGGGGATTGGTATGGGCAATAATGCATCATCTTATATGCACATTACCAAAATGGCAGCTAAGTGCAGAAAACTGGTTGGATGGATATTGAGGTCTTTCAAGACAAGACACCAAGAAACTATGTTGACCCAGTGGAGAACCTTTGTCATTGGCCCTCTGAACTACTGTTCCCAGTTATGGTCACCACATAGTGCCAATCTAACAGCAGAACTTGAAACAGTCTAATGCCACTACACTTAAAAGACTGAAACAGTGAATAGGCTGAGTAAACTGCAATTTTACTCCCTGGAATGAAGGTGTGACAGATATGCAATAATCTACATATGGAAAACTTTTGAAGGGCTAGTACCTAATTTCGGCAATGAGTGTTATGCAAACACCAGAACTGGCTGCCATTGTATTGTACCAAAGGTACTATCCACCCCTTCTAAATTCAGGACCAGGTACTGTAATAGTCTATGGTTGAAAGGCTCACAGCTCTTCAAAACCCTGCCACAAAAATTAAGAAATCTGCATAAAGTGGAAATAGATGTCTTCAAAACGGAACTAGACATCCTCCTCTCCACAATACCAGATGAACCAACAGCCTGACACAAAGTGCAGACAAGGCAGTGAAATCAAACACCCATAGAAATCAAATGTACCAACATCTGGGACAAAGGTACATACAGAAGTCGTGATGTGAAACACCCCAAGCTGAGGAAATCAGAAAGACCACAGTGATGCTTCAGTATCACTGAAGCCACATGGGGGAAACAAGTAAAAGTGCAAGAGAGTATATATATATATATATATATATATATACATACATACATATATACTCTTTTACTCTTTTACTTGTTTCAGTCATTTGACTGCGGCCATGCTGGAGCACCACCTTTTAGTACTTATTCTATCGGTCTCTTTTTGCCGAACCGCTAAGTGACGGGGACCTAAACACACCAGCATCGGTTGTCAAGCAATGCTAGGGGGACAAACACAGACACACAAACACACACAGATATACATATATATACATATATACGACAGGCTTCTTTCAGTTTCCGTCTACCAAATCCACTCACAAGGCATTGGTCGGCCCGGGGCTATAGCAGAAGACACTTGCCCAAGATGCCACGCAGTGGGACTGAACCCGCAACCGTGTGGTTGGTTAGCAAGCTACTTACCACACAGCCACTCCTGCGCCTATATATATATATATATCATCATCATCATCATCATCATCATCATCATCATCATTTAGCGTCCGCTTTCCATGCTAGCATGGGTTAAACGGTTCAACTGGGGTCTGGGAAGCCTGAAGGCTGCACCAGGCCCAGTCTGATCTGGCAATGTTTCTATGGCTGGATGCCCTTCCTAACGCCAGATATATATATATATATATATATATATATATACAAAATTAGCGTTAGAGTGACCACATGTGGACTCTCTCTTAATATTTGTATTAATAATTTTTACTGTATCCCAGTCTTTTTATACGCTAGGCCACTTGGTGTTTTAAATTGATGTTATTAATTAATATTCAATTTTTTTCACCCTTATTGTGATTTTAATTATAAATTAATATGTTCTCAAACCGGCTGTTAATTACTGGGGTAGTATTTACATCTGGGGATTCAACGCGCCAGAATGAGGATATCTGAACGTAACTGCGAATATAATCGGCTATACTGTTCGCCTTTGTTCGGCTTCGTGTGGATTTTGCCGTTCGGTCCAGCAAATTATAGTTTTGATATACTCTACTGACAATTCGAAAATGATTATGTAAGTAAAATTACACAATCTATTAACGATGAAACAATTGTATAGAGTTAATCTATTTTTTCGTTATTTTTCATTTGTCCTGCTTGCTTACATTCTTGGCGTGTTGTATTAATTCTTGAGAACAATTCTTTAGTGGTGGATTCCCTTTGTGGATCTATATCTAGCGTTAGAGTGACCACATGTGGAGTCTCAATATTTGTATTAATAATTTTTACTGTATCCCAGTCTTTTTATACGCTAGGCCACTTGGTGTTTTAAATTGATGTTATTAATTAATATTCAATTTTTTTCATCCTTATTGTGATTTTAATTATTATATATATATATACATACATATATATATATATATACATACATATGTATGTATATATATGTATATATATATATGTATATATATATATGTATATATTTATATATATTATAAAAGAGGAATGTAAAAATATATTACGCAGGATACACTGTAAACAATTCAAATTATTTACAACTATATCAGTGCCAGAACATGCAATTAAAAAATTTCTTTATAACCTTTTATTTTTATTTAGATTTAACTATGTCATAATGCCCACCAGCAGTTTTTATTGGGAAGAGATATAATATGAGTAGTTCTGGTGGCATTAAAGCAGTTTTGATTGGTATTTCTAGACATGTAAGGATTTTTACAACTCTGTTATAATTGTGATTTATTCACAATTATACACTCTTCTTTTATATATGATATATATATATATATATATATATATATATATATATATCATCATCATCGTTTAATGTCACTTTTCCATGCTGGCATGGGTTGGACGGTTTGACTGAGGTGTGGAGAGCCATCAGTTGCACCAGGCTCCATTCTGATCTGGCAATGTTTCTACATCTGGATGCCCTTCTTAATGCCAACCACTCTGAGAGTGCAGTGGGTGCTTTTTATGTGCCACTGGTACAGGAGCCACTCAGGCAGGCCTGGCATCATTTATATATATATATATATATTTGTATATACATAAATGTATGTTTATTTTTCAATGTGTACAAATAATAAGAAAAAATAAATAAATAGTTACCAGGGTAGCAAAAATTCACATAAGTGCCAAGGATACCACAGCCCACCTATAAAGGTAGAAATTCCAGAGTTAAGTGAAATGCTTTTGTATAACAAGAATAAATTAAGAAATGGAGTCAAACAAAGGTGTTATTCAAATCATTTATACTTCCAACATATGTTTCGAATTAAGCATTGATATTATTGTGGAGGGAATTAAAATGATGTAAAACAATGCAGTCATCTCATCAGAGAAAAAGGGAAACAAAACACATCAATAAGCCATTTTAACTGACTGTGATTACCATGTATATCATGAAGGAGAATGCTAGCAAGTTATTTTTAAAAAATCCGTTAATAGATTTCACGTCAACGGTAATTTAGAGAAAGAGAACGAGGAGAAAGAAAGAAATTAATTGAAAATTAAGAATGGAAAAATATAGTGTGATACTATATTGTATAGTGTGATGAATGGAAATAAAGTTTAAAAGTGTAGAAATAGATATATGTAGTGGAAATGAAATGTAAGAAGACAGGTCAAAAAATTTATAGATTCGTATAAATTACTGACAGGAACTAAAGGTATGTTTTTGCCAATGTTTACAACAATAAACGTGTTCTTTAAATGTGTTTACAAGTGTATTCTTTGAGAAAAGAAATTGCTCTTTGTTACAAAGTTGATGTAAAGATTTACCTTTGTCACATAGGAAGGATCTAGATAGAATTTTCCATTCCAAATTGAATTGTTTATTATGTTCCTTTAGAGACCAAATTCATTTACTAAGCCCAGTGTTGTTGCAATTATTGATATGTCTAAAAAGACATCAGGACTGGAAGTCATTTTACATTGATAAACAAAGTTTTTAGTCTTAGAATTACTGCTAAAGAAACGAATACAATTCAAATTCATATCAGAAATATTAATATTGTTGTTATTATTGTTCAAAGAATGGTTAGCATTAATAATATCACTCATATTATTTTCATTAAGTGGATGTGTATTTAACAAATCATTGCTGTGAGATGAAATGATTTGTGAAAGGTTTTTGGTGTTTGAAAAACCTAACCTCAATTGGTGTTAATTGATAATGGACTTTTTTGGAAAATTCTTATCTATAGTTTCATGAAACTGGTAAGGGAAGTTCGATTTGTTCTGCTTATCTGGATTTGGTTAAAAAGAGACGATGAGCGATGGCTAGAAGTATATTGAATTCTTCATAACCAGCTGATCTAGCAAGCGGGGCCTCATATCAGTGAGGGGGGCCGCTGCGCATTGATGCCGTCAAGAGGTAGGCCCCGAAACGGCGCGCATTCTCTCCTGATGACCCCATACACTTGCTAGCTTCTGGTATACGGAGCTTTTAACTGGTAGCACTTGCATGTGCAAGTTGTTTGCAAGACATATGGAATGATCAGCCAAACTGTTTCACTAGCAGACACATTGTTATTAGGATAATTATCTTTAAGAATAATGGGATGTAAAGAATATCTCCCTTAATCTGCAAAATTACATTTTTTCTTTTAGTGTTGTTATTTGAACTAAAATTTATATTGTTATTACCGTTATGATGTGTTTTCATGTCCTGATTAATAGAGGCAGAATTAATGTCAATAGGGTTAATATAGGTAATTTTTTCTTTGTAGTCTGCTTTAAGTAAAGCAGAATTATAAAATTTGGCTTTATCATTGAAGAATTCAACATTAGCAGATAATAAAGAAAGTCCAAGTGAAATATTTCTCACTAAATTCCTTGCAATAGCCTTTGGATGATTACTG
The DNA here is from genome assembly GCF_006345805.1 of Octopus sinensis. Classification (NCBI taxonomy): domain Eukaryota; kingdom Metazoa; phylum Mollusca; class Cephalopoda; order Octopoda; family Octopodidae; genus Octopus; species Octopus sinensis. The sequence goes on along the minus strand of NC_043014.1, from coordinate 24,939,055 downwards.
AAAGAGCTAATATAGTTTAAATTAGTTGAGGGTTAATGGCATGGGAAATATGAATCATTATATAAGTTAAGGGTAATATCCAAAAAGTTGGCTTTAGTTATATCATCATTGAAAATAATGTTTAAGCTCATGTTTTGGAAAAATTTAACAAACTTATTTTTAACACTTTGCAATTTTTGGTTAGAAACATTTTCAAGGTAGAGTAAAATGAATATCTATATATAAAAATAAACAATATATGAATAAATAATATATATTTTTTTCCGCTCAAAGCTGCAGCCATGCTGCGACCGCGCTGCTTAGCAACACTGTTAAGAAAGGCTGAAGACGCTCGACCTTTATTCTCTAGGAAAACGCCGCCGCCGTGGAGATCTCATTCTTGCTCACAACATCATAAGCGGAAAGTGTAATCTCTCGAAAGAGCTGTTCTTCACTCCTGCTCCAGAGTATCGGCTGCGGGGTCATTCTGAAAAGCTCTATCTGTGACGATTTCATCTCAATCGAAGGAGAGGTGCTTTCTCCGTCTGGGTCGCGGATCTGTGGAATAAGCTGCTAGACGAGATGGTGAAGATGCCGACGACCGCTCGGTTCAAAGTCTCCCTTGACCTCAAGTGGCCTGAACTCTTTACATGAACACCACCCTGTACATAACTCCATGTCCCCCTACATGGTCTTGCTTTTTGCTTTTTCAGCCAAAAAATTAACTAACTAACTAACTAATAGAAGCTTCTTTTATATGTGTCATTCGATAAATAAGGAAGTTTCATATCACTACCTTCATTTGCACCTCTTGCTGCGAGATAGGTTCATCTGGAACTCTCAACGGGGAGAATTCCGATTCAGATTTGAAAACCCCTACATCCCCTTTGTGTAGATCCCTCAGGCACTTTGGGAGAATATTAAAAAGCTGTGGGCACCTGAAAACCAGGCTGTTAAAGTAAATGGTCCTGAAGCATGATGGCATAGCTGGGATCTTTGGCACTGTGCAATGTCATCCTGTTCCAGCATTGGTGTAGCTTTCAATGCCAAAATTTGGCATAATTCCTTCCAGATGTATATTACTGCATACCCCTCCCGTCTTCTCTCCAGGGAGTAGAGTCTTAGCTGTTTCAACCTTTCCCAGTAGCTGAGCTGTTGCAAAGAGACGATCTTCTTTGTGAATCTTCTCTGGATTGCTTCAAGGTCCACTGTTAATTTCACACTGGTGGGTGACCATAGCTGTGAGCAGTAATTCAGGCGGCTGAAAATGAATGTCCTCCATAGGACCATCATGGGTCTGAATGTTCTCAGGATCCATCCAGTTAGTCATCTGCACTTTGTCGCCATCCTGGTAATGTACACTTGGAAAGAGGTATCATCACCCATGTCGATACCCAGGTCCCTCATTGATTTAGGATCCGGGATTTTAATCCCCTGTGGACCAGTGTACCCTGTAAGTTTCATATTCAGTTTTGGATGCTGGTAGCACAGGGCTTGGATTTTTCAGCATTAAACAGCATATTATTATCCTCAGCCCATCTGTAAATTGAGTCCAACTCCTGCTACAGATGTGCAACATCGCTGGGGTTCTGTATTTTCTGCGAAGCTAGCAAGGGTGGCTATCCAGGCAGTTGAGGTCATATTTTGAGAGGGCCACTATGAAAAGCAGCATTCCAAGGCAGTGCCCTGTGAAACACCACTCACTATTTGTGGTTTCATTGAGGTGGCCACTACTGCCTGATTTCTATCTTTCAGGAAGTCCTGTAATGACTCTCCAAGTTTTCCAGCTATGCCAAGATCATGCAGTTTGTGACATATCATACCACGATCCACTTTGTCGAAAGCTTTTGCAATATCAAGGTATATTACGTCCACATTTGAGTTGTTGAGTAAGTGCCTCAACACCCAGTCATAATGTTGTAAGAGTTGGGTTGGGCAGTTCCTACCTGGTCAAAAGCCATGCTGGGTATCACTCAGCAAATTATTTTCTTCAAGGAATGCAATTAGTTTCCCTCTATCTGTTCCATGACTTTGCTGATGTATGAAGTCAGAGAGATAGGACTATAGTTTTTGGCATCTGCTCTGCTTTATGGATTGGGCATATTATTCCCTCTTACAGCTTCCTTTGAAGCCTGCCTTCTGCAAGAAAGCTCTGGAAGAGAATCTGGAGGGGTTATCCTAGGGTATACTTACACACTTTGAGGAGGATTGCTGGAAACCATCAGGACCAGCAGTTCAATTTGCGTCCACCTCACCTATCTATCTATATATATAAGTAATATATATATATATGTATATATATTTAAATGGCGGTGCCCCAGCATGGCCACAGCTCGTGAGCTGAAACTAGAATCAATCAATCAATCAATATAAATAATGTATATATATATTTCTATCATCATCATCATCATTGTTTAATGCCCGCTTTCCATGCTAGCATGGGTTGGACGATTTGACTGAGGACAGTCAAACCAAATGACTGCACCAGGCTCCAATCTGATCTGGCAGAGATTCTACAGCTGGATGCCCTTCCTAATGCCCACCACTCCGAGAGTGTAGTAGGTGCTTTTAAGTACCACTGGCATGAAGGCCAGTCAGGCAGTACTGGCAACGGCCATGCTCAAATGGTGTTTATTACATGCCACCTGCACAAGAGCCAGTCCAGCGGCACTGGCAATGACTTCGCTTGAATGTTTTTTCATGTGCCACCAGCACAAGTGCCAGTAAGGCGGCGCTGGTAATGATCATGCTAAAATGGTGCTTTTTACATGCCACCAGCACAGAAGCCAGTCAGCTGCTCTGGCAACAATCACACTCAGATGGTGCACTTAGTGCTCCACTAGCATGGATGCCAGTCATCAAATTTGATTTTGATTTCGATTTCACTTGCCGCAACAGGTCTTCGCAAGCAGGTTTTAGTGTCCAATGAAGGAAAGGTAAGCATAAGTGGGCTGGTTACACCCCTGGCATAGGTCACAGATTATGGTCTCACTTGGCTTGCTGGGTCTTCTCAAGCACAGCATATTTCTAAAGGTCTTGGTCACTAGTCATTGCCTCGGTGAGGCCTAATATTCAAAGGTCATGCTTCACCACCTCATCCCAGGTCTTCCTGGCTCTGCCTCTTCCACAGGTTCCCTCAATCGCTATGGTGTGGCACTTTTTCACACAACTATCCTCATCCATTCTCACCATATGCCCATACCAGCACACTACATCTGATGCTTCTTAGGTCCAACTTTTCTCTTGAGGTACTTACATTCTGTCAAGTATGCACACTGATATTACACATCCATTGCATCATACTGGCTTCATTCCTTGTGAGTTTACGCATGTCCTCAGCAGTCACGGCCTATGTTTCACTGCTATGTAGCATGGCTGTTTGTACACATCATACAGTCTACCTTTTATTCTGAGTGAGAAGCCCTTTGTCACCAGCAAAGGTAAGAGCTCTCTGAACTTTGCCCAGGCTATTCTTATTCTAGTAGCTACACTTTTTAGCGCACCCTCCCTTGTTACTGACTTGGTCACCTAGGTAATGGAAGCTATCAACTACTTCTAGTTTTTCTCTCCGGATGTGGAGAACATAAAAATGGATGGATTCACCTTCTCTGGGAATTTAACAATCTTTTTAAAAACTTTTTATAAAACTGTGCATCATTAGAAAGCATTTTAAGTCTACTTATAATTTGACTTTAAATTTCATAGAACTCATTCCAAATACTTCATGAGGATAGTCAAACTCTCTAGGATGTCTGAAAAACATACATGTGATTTAGCTGATGAATACTGGACATTTGTATTTGCTGCAATATTTGCAGCTTTAAATAAAATTGTTCTTAGTATGAAACAATTGTACTAAACTACTAATCCATTCTTGTTGCTTTTTTCTTGGTTATAATCACCCCACATTATTTTATGGTTAATACCATAAAGAATTCTGGTGCATCTAAGTTAAGTACCATATTCATTTGAATTCATTGGAATTCACTTGAATTTTAATTGTTTTTGCTGAATTTATATATATATATATAATATATATATATATATATATATATATATATATATACATATATAGATAGATAGATAGATAGATAGATAAATAGATAGATAGAAAGATATATATACATATATATGATATATATATATATATATGAGATATATATATATATAATCAAAATAAGCAACAATGTAAGTATTACATTGTTTAATTAAATGAAGTAGCATGAAACGATTGTACTACACTAACTTTGGACATCCTTGTTGCTTATTTTGATTATAATTATCCCATTTGATTGATATGGATAATACCATACCAAATTCTGGTACCATATTCATCTGAATCTAAAATTTTTGCTGAACTTATATATATATGTGTGTATGTATATATATATATATATATATAATATATATATATATATATATATGCATATATAAGTAATATAGGTGCAGGAGTGTTTGTGTGGTAAGTAGCTTGCTTACCAACCACATGGTTCCAGGTTCAGTCCCACTGCATGGCACCTTGTAAATGAATTTGGTAGAAAACTGAAAGAAGCCCGTTGTATATATATATATATATATATATATATATATATATATATTATATATATATATATCTATATATATATAATATATATATATGTATATATATCAATAATGTATATATATATATAACAAATATAAGGGTAAATAATTATTAATTTTAAATTAATAAATTTTACCAAGTAGTTTCAGTATGACAGAGAACCATTATCGGTAGGAACTTTTACAAAAAGTTTTATTATATTTAAATATAATTAAGGGTTAAGCAACAAGTTGCTTAACCACATACTGAAAATTTTGAAATAGCAGCCAAAGACAGCTTATTCCTGTATACTACAGATATTACTCCACAGATAACACTTGTAACTCACATAGGCAAAAGAAGAAAATTAACGAAATCAAACAGTCTTCGGTTAATTGTGGATGCGTTTCTGGGTTAGAATAATACAAATTCATTCCTGTCCTCAGCACAATAATTCAATAATGCTTGCCTATGTGAGTTACAAGTGTTGTTATCTGTGGAGTAATATCTGTAGTAAAAAGAAATAAGCTGTCTTTGGCTGCTATTTCTAAATTTTTGATATGTGGTTAAGCAACTTAGTTGCTTAACCCTTAATTATGCATATATATCTGTTTTTCTGTTGTAAAAAAATGGCTTTTCCGTTTTCGTTTCTGTTGAGTTCTACGTCTAGTTGTGGTGTCCTGTACTCTCGTATATATATATTTATATATGCATGTATATATACATGTAGATGTAGGTACGTACATATATGTTTGTATGTATGCATATATTTTATTTATTACACTATATATATATATATAATAAATCTCTGAATGAGGTATAAACAGTAGCTGCACGACAATGTGAAGTATATTTGCCACCTAAATGTGGCTAACCACTAAGGGTGGATGCTACTGTAGCTTGTAGTCCCAGGAGAACATCTTCTCCAGCTGGCTATTGACACGCTTTCTGTGCCCTATACATATATATATATATATATATACATATAAATTTATATATGAGGATAATATCGATATTTAAGTGTCGAAATTATCAAGTGGCCAGCATGAAAGAAATACCTTACAAAGGTAAAAAATTTTTAACAATTAAAAATGAGGGTGTCTAAAAGACACCAACATGCCGAAATAGCAGTCGAAACTCTGACTATAAAACCACGTTAAATGTTCATATCGCACCATGAGGTAAAGCGGAGGGACAAAACATACAAGCAAAAATTATTGAATAATTCAAGATCCAAGGATTTCTGGTTCTGCTTTAAATAAGCTTTACCGTCATCAATTGAATATATCAAGGGTACATAAATACAGATATATATGCACAGCAAACGATATACTTACATATACGAGCGCCGTACATACATACATATGCACGTATGGACACAGCCAGTCTGAATTGCCCGCCAAATCACCGCATAATAAAGATATGGTTAAAATAAGCACCGCAGTGAATATAATAACGAATTATATAAATTTATATATGAGGATAATATCGATAATAATTTTTGCTTGTATGTTTTGTCCCTCCGCTTTACCTCATGGTGCGATATGAACATTTAACGTGGTTTTATAGTCAGAGTTTCGACTGCTATTTCGGCATGTTGGTCTTTTAGACACCCTCATTTTTAATTGTTAAAAATTTTTTACCTTTGTAAGGTATTTCTTTCATGCTGGCCACTTGATAATTTCGACACTTAAATATCGATATTATCCTCATATATAAATTTATATAATTCGTTATTATATTCACTGCGGTGCTTATTTTAACCATATCGTTATTATGCGGTGATTTGGCGGGCAATTCAGACTGGCTGTGTCCATACGTGCATATGTATGTATGTACGGCGCTCGTATATGTAAGTATATCGTTTGCTGTGCATATATATATCTGTATTTATGTACCCTTGATATATTCAATTGATGACGGTAAAGCTTATTTAAAGCAGAACCAGAAATCCTTGGATCTTGAATTATTCAATAATTTTTGCTTGTATGTTTTGTCCCTCCGCTTTACCTCATGGTGCGATATGAACATTTAACGTGGTTTTATAGTCAGAGTTTCGACTGCTATTTCGGCATGTTGGTGTCTTTTAGACACCCTCATTTTTAATTGTTAAAAATTTTTTACCTTTGTAAGGTATTTCTTTCATGCTGGCCACTTGATAATTTCGACACTTAAATATCGATATTATCCTCATATATAAATTTATATAATTCGTTATTATATTCACTGCGGTGCTTATTTTAACCATATCGTTATTATGCGGTGATTTGGCGGGCAATTCAGACTGGCTGTGTCCATACGTGCATATGTATGTATGTACGGCGCTCGTATATGTAAGTATATCGTTTGCTGTGCATATATATATCTGTATTTATGTACCCTTGATATATTCAATTGATGACGGTAAAGCTTATTTAAAGCAGAACCAGAAATCCTTGGATCTTGAATTATTCAATAATTTTTGCTTGTATGTTTTGTCCCTCCGCTTTACCTCATGGTGCGATATGAACATTTAACGTGGTTTTATAGTCAGAGTTTCGACTGCTATTTCGGCATGTTGGTGTCTTTTATACACCCTCATTTTTAATTATATATACATATATATATATATATATATATATATATATACATATATATATATACATATATATATATATACACATATATATATATATACACATATATATATATTAATAATATATGTATATATATATACACACATATATATATCAATAATATATGTATTATGTATATATATATAGATATATCATATATATATATATATCAATAATATATATATATATATACACATATATATATCAATAATATATGTATATATATATATATATATATAGATAGATAGCTAGATATATAAATAATATATATATGTATATATATATATCTACATACTGAAAAACTGGGAATGTGTGTCTGTCTGTATGTGTGCATCACTAAAACTTGAGAATTACTCACAAAATTTCCTTCAAATTTTACACATGCCTTATTTAGGCTCCATGCAGTGTCATGGGCAAAAACATTTTTCAACTTCTTGCCTGATGTGAGCCTGGAACAATCTCTTACCTATTACACTGTTTCAGTATTACATGTCAAAAATGAAACAATAACATCTCTAGTGAAATATGAAATACTTTCACTATCAATACTGAAACTATTAAAAGTAAAACTATTATCACACATACATGCATACATACATATATGTGTGAATCAAACTATATGGTAATACTGATGACTGCATCAGTGCGGCCTCATTCTCCCGCGAACAACTAGACTCCTTCCTCTCGTTTGTCCAATCCTTCCATCATGCCCTGAAATTCTCCTGCACCATTTGTAACACTTCCATCGCCTTTCCTGACATTTTGGTCAACATACACAACTCCGCTCTCACTACCTCCATCCACTACAAACACATCGACTCACACTCATATCTCAACTTCTCCTCCTCCCACCCTACAAACCCAAGCTCTCCATCCACTAATTCCAATTCCTCCGTCTGCGCAGACTCTGCAGTGACCACCAAAACTTTGAGGCTCAGACTCAACTCATGGCTCGCCACTTCATCCTTCGTGAATAACCCCTCACCACTATCCCCTTGCCAGAGAATGTTCCGTGGACCGTGCTCCTGCTCTCTCCTCGCACCCGCCCCACCATTGTCCATTTCCCATTTGCCCTCACCTACCAGTCCTCCACTGCACCATTCTCGGAGACTACCAGCAACTCCAGTCCGACCCCCACCATTTTGCTCAACCTACCCCTTCACTCCTTCAAACAAGCCCACAACCTATGTGACCTTCTGGTCCACAGTTTCTTTCCTAACCCCACCTCCCAGCTTGGCTCATTCCCTGCTCCCACCCACACTGCCGCACTTGCCCCTATCTCTCCAATGCTACCATCCTCACAGGCACCCATCATCGACCTTATTATATCACTGACTCCTTTACTTGCACTTCTAGGAACATCATTTACTGCATCTCCTGCTCTTTCTGGCCTTCTCTGTACATTGGACAAATGGGACGCTGCTTGGCTGACCAGTTCGTGGACCACCTCTGAGATACTAGACTTGGCATGAGACTAGACCTGGTCTCATGCTATTTCTGCTCTACCAGTTATTCATTACAACAGTTGTCTGTGTCTGGATTTTCTTTGCACAGGGGCCATCCGGACTGTTGCCTTCGCCATGAACAGGAATTAATCTTCTCTCTTCACTCCTTTGTGCTACAGGGTCTCAACTCCCCTTCTCTCTTCCTTTAGCACCTACTTCTTCTCTTCACACCTACCCACTTCTCTTCTCTTGTCCTGACACCTACTTCCTCTCTCACTCCTACCCACCTTTTTCCTCCATCCACACCACCCCTCCAGACCATCACCCCACCCTACATCCTCACATTCCCACACCACACCACTTCCCAGCACCCACACCATCACCATACACCCACACATTAGTCGCATACATACACGCACACATTCACATGTCAATCACCAGGTCCCTATCCACACACACTTACTTTCACATACACACATGCACATGCACCTTCATTTTGGGATCACCAGTACTTTATCATCTCCCCTTCTTCCTAGCTCTCCTGTCCAACTATCTTTTTCTAACCAGTCGCCATAAGTGGCCGCTAAATCTACAAGTTTTTTTCTTTTATTCTCTCTCCGTTTAATTCCTCGTGTTCCATTCTGTTGAAGAGCACATGCTCGAAATGTAGACTTTCTCACCTTACTGAGCATCAGCCTGATACATCTGCCCTTAGTTTTTCTGTATATACATGTGTATATAGTTCTGCATATATATAAGTATCTATATATATATACATGTATATGTATAGATGTACATGTATACATGTATATAGATGTATGTATATAGATTTATATGCCTATATCTATATATATATACATACATATATGCGTATATATATTTGTATGTATTTTTTTTTATATCTGGTTTCAGCTCACGAGCTGTGACCACGCTGGGGCACTACCATTTAGTGTTGTTACATAATTTTACTTCACGAATGCTTTTTAGGAATTGACATTTGGTGCATGAGGGAGTTTAATGCCGCTGCCCTCAACTGCACCTCCTGCTGCGAAGTTGGTTCATCTGGGACACTTGACAGTATGAGATCCAGCTTTATTTTGAAGACACCTACATCCACCCCATGCAGGTCTCTTAGGTCCTTCGGGAAGATATTGAAGAGCTGTGGAGCTCTGAAACCTGGACTATTACAGCATCTTGTCCTACATATTGATGGCAAATTTGGAGTCCTTGGCACTATGCAGTGGCACCCAGTTCTAGTATTTGTGTAACTCTTGATGCCAAAATTTGGGACAAGTCCTTTCAGATGTATATTATGGCATATCTTTCTCGCTTATGCTCTAAGGAAAAGTGTCTTAATCTCCTGAGTCTTTCCCAGTAGCTTATATGCTTCATAGAGACTATCTTCTTCATGTAGCTTCATTGGATTGCCTCAAGTTCTATGATTAACTTGACACTGGTTGGTGACCATAGCTGAGAGCAATAGACAAAGTGGCTTAGGACAAATGTCCTCCAGAGGACCATGATGGTTTCCTGATCTCTTGTTCTAAAAGTTCTAAGAATCCATCTGTTCAGCCGCCAGCATTTCATTGCCAATTTAGCAACACACGCATGGAACGATGCAACATTACTCATGTAAATGCCGAGGTCTAGCACTGACTATGCCTCTGGGATTGCAATCCTTCCAGGTCCAGTGTATTTAATGGGTATTGCACTTAGTTTTGCATGCCGATTGCACAAGGCTCACTATTTGTGTGTCATTGGAGGTGGCCTCATTGGTTACTACCACCTGACTTCGATCCTTCAGAAAGTCATGAAGCCATTCTCCCAATTTTCCAACTATGCTAAGATCACGCAGTTTGTGTATATCATTCCATAATCGACTTTATCAAAGGCCTTTGCAAAGTTGAAATATATCACTTCCACATTTGAGTGGTTGAACAGCTGTTTCAGTACCCAGTCATAGTGTTGTAAGAGCTGAATCAAGCAGCTTCTTCCTGGTTAGAAACCATGTTGTGTGTCAAGCAAGTCATTTTCTTCAGTTTTCTTCTGACTATTCATTCCATTACCTTGCTGATGTGCGAAGTCAGAGAGATAACCTGTAGTTCTTAGCCTCTGCTCTGCTACCTCCTTTATGAATAGGGCATATTTTACCCTCCTTCAGTTTTCTTGGAAGTTTGCCAATTGCAAGGAAGCTCTGAAAGAGTAACTGCAGTGGTCTTGCTAGGACTCGCTTACATACTTTTAGAAGGATTGCTGAAAATCCATCAGGGCCAGAAGCTGAGTTTGGGTTCATTTCATCTATAGCCCTTCCTTTATGTTGATGTAATCGATCATCACTGCCTTTGTTTTTATATCTGCAGTGGTAAAGAAGTCAGTTGGATAGCTAACTTACAAGTGTCCTAGGGGTGGAGTGAAAATACTTTTGAACTGCTCATTTAGTATTTCAATTATTCTCATTGGGTTTCCTGTGAGTGTACCATGTTTTCGAGGAATAATCTTATCCTGCAGTGCACTGAAGCTGTTTCTTTGGCAAACTTGTAGAAAGCTCTGGGGTTAGATTTTATATTGTCAATAGCCCAGGCTTCTTTGTCTGCTCTTTCTTTTTCATGGGAGATTTCCATTTTTTTTTCAATTTCCAGAAGTTGTATTTTCAGATGGGACTTTTCACTACTTACAATTTGTTTGTTTAGGTAATTTGAAACTTTTGTACGCCATCTCATAAGAATTTTCCTCTCCCTGGGGATTTTGTTCTTGTGTACAGTGAGTGGTCTTTCTCTTCAGGACACATTTGTAGCATATAGCTTGCCTTACAGACATGAATTGTTGAAGTTGCAACAATTGTTGAAGAGCACATGCTCGAAATGTAGACTTTCTCACCTTACTGAGCATCAGCCTGATACATCTGCCCTGAGTTTTTCTGTATGGTGAGGAGAGACATTTAGGCCAGTTTTGTTTGAGGACCTCTTTCTCAATTTGTTTCCAGGTTGCTTTATGGAAGTTAAAGCTGGAAAGATTCTGAGAGTTTCTTGTAGGCTGCATGTCCATGGTTTCCTTTGGTCCGTACATGGTCAGCTCTACCATGTTGTGATCTGAGAGTAGCGTCAGATCACATTATGGATGAGATCTGTAGCATAGCTGATATCCTCACTGTTTGAGAGACACATTAGGAATGATCTCGTTTGAGATTACAACCATCTTTGGCTAGTTTGACCCTGTTGTGTCCACTGATCTGATTGGTTAGCATCTAGCGCGGTCTGTCTCTCTACTTATTTCACACCAGTGTGTAAAGCCAACCAATCACGGCCTTTAGATAAGGTCTCGTGACACTGTGTGTCAGACACCCTGTTTTGAGCCATTTTTACCCTTTAAATAAGCCAGTTTTCACTATTCTAGGTCTTTCAGCTTCAGACCTTTTAAGGTCTAGTCACTGACCACAGAGCTACTCAGCCATGTTCCAGTTCCAGTGACAGACGACCAGCCAGCCAACCATGCTAATGCTCCAGCTATGAAGATGCTATATTACACCAGTGACAGACAGAATGTTTTCCATCTCTGCTGCCGTCATCACCATCGTCATCTCTATCTCCGTCGATTTCAACTTGTACACATCAACAACTACACAGGTTTAACTCATGCTATTTGTGTGAATCTTTCAGTGAGGAAAAACAGTTAGCCTACCTGAAGAACTATCTATATCAAGAGATTCGGCTCGGCAAAGAAGCCCCAACCGCTGCCTGCATGACATGTGCCTCAACTGGCCTCCGCCTCGAGACCCCCAACATCTTGTTATAGAACTTACTATTGTGTACCTCATGAACTGGTAAACTAACTTTATCTTAACTCAATATGCTGAGAATTATCTTATGCTCTGTATTTCTGTTGTATATGCATACACCTTTGTCTGTACCTTCTGTTGCACACACGAACACACAGACACAAATACTATGTGCACGCATTCATACACAACACTACGCTAGCACTCATAACACTTTCACATTGTACACTGTGTAAATAAAGTTTTCTCTCTCAAACAGTAGAATAGCTTGTCGTCCTTCATTACATCTTTTGGCACTGTATGTTATATTATGTATATGGCATCTTATTATGTTAGGGACGACTGTGCAGTGTATAAAAGGAGACATTTATCCCCAACTCCTTACGTATGGTCGTATTCCTACAGATCCATATTATTTGTGAAGCAGAGATCCAGTATGTTACCTGCCCTGGTTAGTTGGAGTACTATTTGTTCTATGTACAAAGTGTTGATGAGGTTTAGGAGGGACTTCACCTGTCCTTGTTCGTATTGTGTCATTCCTTGGAGAGAAAGGACCTCAGGCCATCTGACATTGGGCAGATTGAAGTTTCCCATAAGAAGTACACTCATGTGTTGTTCTAATGTGACTAGAACTTCTGTTTGTAAGGCAGTCTTCAAACTTGCCTACATGATTCAGAGCATCTGGAGGGTGACATGTAGCACATATAACTACATTAAGTTGTCTTATATGTACAATTAGTATCACATACTGAATTTAAGTGTGATAAAAGGACCTGGGGTGTGAGGTCTTCACGGATGTACATAGCAACTCTACCATGACTCCTTTCTTTCCTGTCGGTCCGTAACACAACATACTGTGGTATGTGTATTTCCGCATTTGCTATATCTGGTTTCAGGTGTGTTTCCATGTGTGCTATGTATGCATAAGGCTTGACTGCATGCAACAAGGCCTCTCAAGAAAGGGATTTTTGTCCTGTTACTAAGTGTTAACAGTCTGCAGATGTTCAGTAACAGCGCCGATGTGATGTGTGTGTTGTTGCCAGTGGTGTCCACCTTGGGTCTATTTGCTGTGGTGGTCTTGTGTATTGGGGATAGTCCAATCTGCGAGATTGATGTAGCCAGGTCAGCTGCTGTACAATCTTTTGTGCCATGCAGAAAAAAGATTGTTGTTCAGCAGCTGCCCTTTCAACAACATGTTGATAAGTCTGGTTTGTAGCACACACTACATCTGCATACCTCCGTTTTGGGGCAGGTGATGCGTAGTCCTTTCCTTTTGACAGGTGGTTTCTGCCCTGTTTCATGTTTATGTGGCAAAATGGCAGCTTGCACCTTCTTGGTGTGCAAAATGGCAGCTTGCACCTTCTCCATGCCAGCAGACACCTATAAAGTAGAATTTGCACATTCGTGTGTGCTGTCTCTTTTTATCCTTTTTGTTATATGAGTGGCCAGGTTTGCTTCTTTCTTTGGCTGTTTCATCTTTTGTTTTTGTTTTAGTTTTTACTTCTTTTAGATGTTCTTCCTTGGTTCTTTCACCTCCATGGTTTTTCGTTTTTATGGTGATGGTGGCACTTTCACTTGGGTTTACTTTCTGGGCAGGTTTCTTGCTTGAATCCTCTTCTTTGATTTCTTGAGTGGGAGTGACATCTTTCATCTGCATCCATACCTCCATCCTTGTCATCTTTGCTGTGTTCATTATCAAAGATGGCATCAGGAGTGCTGATATGCAATTGTATGAGAGTGTAGGAGCGTGTAAACTCCTGCTTCTTTCATTCTATCTGTGCTAATGTTCTGGTGTAACCTTGCCCTTCAGCACAGCTGTGATTATGTTGTTTGGGTTATCTCCTTCAGCACATCTGTGATTATGTTGTTTGGGTTATCTCCTTCAGTGCAGCTGTGATTATATTGTTTGGGTTATCTCCTTCAGCACAGTACCAGGCTCTGAAAAAGAATGCCAATTCCATGCTCCTCTCTCTCTGTCTGAACCCTTCTCCACTGGTGGTACCCTCCATTATACCTGCAATCACCCTCTACTTGGACAAACACAACCAGTTTCCAGTTGACCCCCTCCTAACCTAACATTGGAATATCCCTATTTCTGATACACTGCTTAAATCTACATCATTCGATAACCATAATGCATAAGCTTACAACACTGCTAACATCGGTTCCTACTTCCAGTAGGGGCAACAATCTTAACATGCTTGAATGTTGTCAAGTCAGAAGAGAGATCAGATGAAGCATGCCCAAAAAACGAACACCACAAAAACTATTTTCTTTTCAGGCACTGAATAACATCCCTCCTCCCCACATTACTTTCTAGTTTTCAGAATTGGCACTGTCAATGTTGGCACACTGTAAGGTAGGTCTAGTGAGATTGTAGAAATGCTTGAAGGAGACGGGTTGATGTATGCTGCATACAAGAAGTAAGATGGAGAGGAGCTTCAGCTAGGGTCCCAATAGACAAGGCACATGGGTATAAAGTATTCTAGCAAGGTAAAATGGATGGTGTAGGAGTGTTGCCATACTCCTTGCAGAGAAATGGGTGGATAAGGTCATAGAGGTTGTCAGGGTATGAGATTGAGTGCTTAAGCTCAGGCTAGTTCTACAGAACAGCACAGCTATAATTATCTCTGCCTACACCCCACATGCGGGGCTACCAAATGATCAGGGGAACCACTTTTATGATACCCTTGTACGGGCTACCTCAAAGACAAGTGGCAATGACCTCATCTTTGTGGCTGGAGACTTTAATGGGCAGGAATCTGCTATCTTCACTAGGGTACATGGTTGCCATGGTATTGGCACCTGAAACGATGAGGGAACTAAGCTACTGAAGTCCTGTGATGCATGTAACCTTTTAATCTGCAACACTAACTTCGGGAAGCCAGACAGCCACCTTATAACCTATCAGTCAGGGAACTCTGCTAGCCAGATTGATTTCATCCTCACCAGGCTGCGAGATGCAGGATTGCTCTTAAATACAAAGACCCTCCCTGGTGAATAATGTACCCCCCAGCATAGGCTAGTCATTAGTGACTTTAGGCTCGAGGCCAGAAGGATACCAAGAAACAGACCAATACAGAAAAGAAGGATTTGGAAGCTAAAGAACATCCGCATCAAGAAATTTGATGAAAGTGGGGAGGAGCTACAGACATCGGACATAGAAGGTAGCTGGAAACTCCTATGGGACAGCTTGCTGAGTACCACAGACATAGTCTGCAGTTGGTGCAAAGTCCCTTCCAGACCTAGAGTTACATGGTGGTGGAATTGTATAATAGAAAGGATGGGGGTAGCAGGGAACTGTACCAAGTAGCCAAAAAGGAGGCTGGGCGGCAGGAATACATAACGAAGGGCGAAGCAGAAAAGAAGTTTGCCAATGTCCAGCAACATGAGGAACAAAGAACTGAAGTATTTCGGATTGCTAGACAGTGTGTGAGAGAAAATTGTGATGTCACAGGAGAGAAAGGCATCTGCATGGATGATGGTGCACTTGCTTTCAATATTTAAGAAAAGAAAGAGGCTTGGAGAAGCCATTATGAGAGACTGCTGAATGTGGAGAATGAATGGGAGGAGAAGAGCCTGCCAAATGTTGATACATTAGAGGGACTAGCTATCCCAATAGACAGCTCCCTATTAGATAAAGCAATTAAGGGTATGAAGTCAGGAAAAGCCCCCGGCCCATCAGGAGTCACTGCTGAGATGCTTAAAACATCTGGTGGTGTGGGCTATGGCCTAGTCACCCACACTATAAACTAGGTAGTTCATAATGGAGTCATACCCAATGACTGGCGTAGCAGCACCATAGTCAACTGCTACAAGGGTAAAGGTGATGCTCAAGATAGAAATAACTACAGGGGTATCAAACTGCTGGATCAGGTGATGAAGGTCATGGAGCAGGTCATAGCCCAAGTAATTAGGGAGAGAGTCTGCTTCGATGAGACGCAGTTTGGTTTTGTCCCGGGTAGAAGCACCACTGATGCCATATTCCTGGTTAGACAATAGCAGGAGAAATACCTAGCTAAAGATAAACCATTCTACTTGGCTTTTGTGAATTTGGAGAAAGCCTTTGACAGGGTCCCCTAATCTCTTATCTGGTGGGCGATGCAGAAACTGGAGATTTACGAATGGTTAATAAAGGCTGTACAGGCCCTATACAGAGAGGCCATAAGTAAGGTTAGGATTAGCAATGAGTATAGTGAAGAAAACCAGGTAAAAGTAGGCATCCACCAAGGTTCAACCCTCAGTCCCCTTTTATTCACCATAGTCCTCCAGGCAATAACAGAGCAATTCAAGATGGGTTGCCCCTGGGAGCTCCTCTATGCTGATGATCTGGCCCTCACAGCAGAATCCCTACCGGAACTAGAAAAGAAATTTCAGGTGTGGAAGCTAGGTTTAAAATCAAAAGGCCTTAGAGTCAATGTAGCAAAGACCAAAGTCCTAGTAAGTAGGAAGGCAAACACACCACACACACCCTCAGGTAGGTGGCCCTGCTTGTTCTGTAGAAAAGGCGTAGGTAGAAACTCCATAAGATGTACCCAGTGTAAGCTATGGACACATAAGAAGTGCAGCACCATCAAAAGAAAATTTATCGAGAAGATAGCTTTCGTGTGCGGCAGATGCACAGGGGCAATAGACACCACAGATACTCAGAAAACAGATTCCATTACACTTTAGGGGAAGAAACTAGAAGTAGTTGATAGTCTCCACTACCTAGGTGACCAAGTTAGTAGTGGGGGGGGGGGTGGATGCTCAGTGAGTGTTACCACTAGAATAAGAATAACCAGGGCAAAGTTTAGAAAGCTTCTACCCCTACTGGCGACAAAGGGTCTCTCGTTCAGAGTGAAAGATAGATTGTATGATACATGTGTGCGAACTTCCATGCTTCACGGCAGTGAAACATGGGCTTGCGACTGCGGTGGACATACGTAAGCTTGAAAGAAATGAAGCTAGCATGATCTGCTGGATGTGTAATGTCAGTGTCCATGCACAAGAGAGTGTAAGAGCCCTGAGAGAAATGTTGGACATAAGAAGCATCGGATGTGGCATGCAGGAGAGACATTTGCATTGGTATGGTCATGTACTATGGATGGATGAGGAGAGATGTGTGAAGAAGTGCCACTCCCAAACTGTTGAAGGAATCCAGGGTAGAGGTAGACCCAGGAAGACATGGGATGAGGTGGTCAAGTATTACCTTCGAACGTTGGGCCTCACCGAGAGCTCTGGAGATATGCTGTGACTGTGAAGACTCGACAAATGAAGTGAGTTCATGGCTTGCAGGATGGCCTGCTGTGCAAACCTTGGATCGTAGGGCGGCCTGCTGTACTTGAGGAGACCTATTGAGTCAAATACATCAACATCAAAATAAAAATCAAATGGATATTGTAGTTGTGATACCCGTGCAGGTGGCATGTTGGGCCTCACAGAGGAAATGACGAAAGATCGAGACATCTGAGATATGCTGTTACTGCGAAGACCCAACAAATGAAGTGGGTTCATGGCTCGCAGAACAGCCTGCTGTACTAACCTTGGATTGTAGAATGACCCGCTGTGCTTGAAGAGTGCTACTGAGTATATCAACATCAAAGCACCATCCAAACATGGCTGATGCCAGTGCCACGTGACTGCCATCCGTGTCGGTGACATGTAAGACGCACGAAGTGATCATGGCTGTTTGCCAGCCTCCTCTGGCCCCTGTGCCGGTGGCACATAAAAAGGACCCACTACACTCACAGAGTGGTTGGCGTTAGGAGGGCATCAAGCTGTAGAAACACTGCCAGATCAGACTGGAGCGTGCCACAGCCTCCTGACTTCCCAGACCCCAGTTGAACCGTCCAACCCATCCCTGCATGGAAAACAGACGTTAAACGATGATGATGATGTATATATTATTATATATATTATATATATATATATATATATATATAACACCATATATATAATTGTCACATATTATTTTACAGATAAATTCCTCTATTTACATATTACTGAGGTCTCTTTCTTTCTTTTGTTATCTTACCGTTTTTTACCAATATATATATATATATTTATATATATATATTTATATATATATATATATATGGCGGTGCCCCAGCATGGCCACAGCTCATGAGCTGAAACTAGATGAAATGATGAAATGAAATATATATATTTATATATATATATATGTATATATATTTATATATATGTATATATTTATATATATGTATATATTTATATATACATACTAGCAGTATCGCCCGGCGTTGCTCGGGTTTGTAAGGGAAATAACTATATAAGCATTTTTAGAGAGTTATAGCCAAAAAATAGCAAAAAAGTGCATTAAAAATTGAAAAAAAATTAAGGTAAATTTTTTTTTAAATCGTTGACACATCGTAGATATTTTTAGAGAGTTACTTCCCTTATATAAAAGCGAAAAAAATGCATTAAAATGGAAAAATATGATGGTAAATTTTTTTTAAATCGTAGACTCATCGTAGACGCGCGCTAATACCCAGAAGGGCTCGATATGAATCACGACTATAAGATACCCGCTTTTGGTTAAACTGCACCGCAAAATGTGGGAGTAGTTACGAATCTAAATCGAAGGGGACAGACACACAACTTCACTCTTATATAAAGATGCTTTTTTTTTTCAGTCATAGAGTTAGATTTATGAAGGTCTTCAGTAGAAAATCCTTTGAATTCTGACTCACTGCTTGATATAATGAAATTCGTATCCATTTTTTGTCAGAATTACAAATTTTGAAAACACAATAGGAACAAATTTCGGAAAAAAATCTCCCATAATTCACGGAATTAAAATTACACTTCGATTTTTGTACAAAACTGTATTTGAAGTGTTTATGAAGTATAATACGTGTTTTCACGAATGTACTAAAGAGATTTACTCTGATATTCTCATTTAAATATGAATAGGTAAATTTGGGCGGTTTGGTAACGAAAGGGTTTATATAAGTGTCGTCTGTTTATACATAAACACTGTTTCATACTTTCAGTTTAGTCTTCCTCAAATCACTCTGTCGCTAATTTACTCTCTTCCAAGAACATTTTCACTCACTCTTATCTGTTAGCTTCCCATACATTTTACTCATGTATCTATCAGCGTGATAGACAGAAACAATATTACATCTAGTTTCACTTTATTCGTTGCACACTGTGTGTGTGCGTTTGCGTGTGCTGTAAACCAGACTAAGAAAAGCATTTGACATACACACCAGAATGTGAGTTTTCTGTAAATTTTGCTTAATTGGAGTTTAAATTTTAAAAACCGGACCTGGCATGACCCGATGCATTCTACTCTTAAAAATGCTAGGTAAATTGTAATTGAAGAAATCCTATATTGTAGATTTCTATAACTTACAAAGGGAGGCAGATAAAATCTGCCTTTTATAATAAGAGACATATTTATATATATGTATATATTTATATATATATATATATATTTATATATATGTATATATTGATATATATATATATTTATATATAGATATTATATATATATATATATTTATATATAATATGTATATATATATATATATATATATATATATTATATATTATATGTATATTATATATATATATATATATATAAATAGCGTAAAGTGTACTAGCCATCTGAATGTGGCTAGCCACTGGGGGTGGGGTGTTACTGACGCTTTTAGCCCCAGGAGATCAACGTCTCCAGCTGGCCTTAGACACAATTTCAGTGCCCTTGTGTTATTTGCAAAGGGAGGTCATCCTCCCTCGAAAACCTAAGTGATACATACGGACTATAGTTTCAAGGTATTTGCCTCTCGTCAACGCATGGTAAACGAGAGGCAAATACCTTGAAACTATAGTCCGTATGTATCACTTAGGTTTTCGAGGGAGGATGACCTCCTTTTGCAAATAACACAAGGGCACTGAAATTGTGTCTAAGGCCAGCTGGAGATGTTGATCTCCTGGGGCTAAAAGCATCAGTAACACCCCACCCCCAGTGGCTAGCCACATTCAGATGGCTAGTACACTTTACGTTGTCGAGCGGTTACTGTTTATATCTCGTTCGGAGATTTATTAATGCTTTCAGACAGTTTTTCTAAATCAGTGGCTGTGGCTGCTGGGAAAAACGTTAAATATCATTTGCAAAGGTCTCCTTTATCGAAAGCCGGTGTTTACCATGCGTTCACGAGAGGCAAATACCTTGAAACTATAGTCCGTATGTATCACTTAGGTTTCCGAGGGAGGATGACCTCCTTTTGCAAATAACACAAGGGCACTGAAATTGTGTCTAAGACCAGCTGGAGACGTTGATCTCCTGGGGCTAAAAGCGTCAGTAACACCCCAACCCCCAGTGGCTAGCCACATTCAGATGGCTAGTACACTTTACGTTGTCGAGCGTTACTGTTTATATCTCGTTCGGAGATTTATTAATGCTTTCAGACAGTTTTTCTAAATCAGTGACTGTGGTTGCTGGGAAAAACGTTAAATATTATTTGCAAAGGTCTCATTCATCGAAAGCCGGTGTTTACCATGACCCCAAAACCATTGATGCTTGAAGGGGAGTATACACCACACTGGGTACAACCTTTTTGCTCTCAATTCAACCTTTCTGCTAAAACAAACAGGTTAGTAACAACATATTCTCGCCTTCAACTTAAAATATTCTGAGATGTATAAAAAATCCATTTTAATTTTTGCTGTCAAAAGATTGTATATATATACCAAAGACTGTATATATATACATGTAATGTGACAATTTGCGACAACCAATAATTAACGCAACCAAATTTCCAATAATATATTTGTTTTATCCTTTTCTGCCAATTTTTCCAAATATTCTCATCACACTATTGAACTTCTCTGTTACCAAACACTATATTTATACATGTAATGTGACAATTTTGTATAAAAAAACATTTTTGAATTCATAATATCCAATGTGACAATTATGTAAAAAACTTTTTGAATGCATAATATTCAATGTGACAATTATGTAAAAAACTTTTTGAACCCATATTATCAGTGATACTTTTAATGTTACTTTTGACAATCTTTTACCAAAGAGTGAACCGGTTAAGTAAATAAACATCGTTTAAAATTGCATTTTCAAACCTTTTTCTTATATAATCCCACTCGTGCGATACCCCACAACTCAACTTTTTATATATATATATATATATATATATATATATATATATTACAAAATTAGAGAATGGAGAAATATACTTAAATCAGTAAAACATCAACTATCCGATGATACTCAATCCATACTTTAATACCACCATTACA
Organism: Octopus sinensis; assembly: GCF_006345805.1. Lineage (NCBI taxonomy): Eukaryota > Metazoa > Mollusca > Cephalopoda > Octopoda > Octopodidae > Octopus > Octopus sinensis. The sequence goes on along the minus strand of NC_043014.1, from coordinate 24,917,413 downwards.
TATGAGTAAAGGCAATACATAAATGAAATGAG
>NC_043014.1:24892411-24909781 GCF_006345805.1 Octopus sinensis | reverse complement strand
CACAGTATCTTGTCCTACATCTTGATGGCAAATTTGGAGTCCTTGGTACCATGCAGTGGCGCCCGGTTCTGGCATTTGTGTGACTCACGATGCCAAAGTTTGGGACAAGTCCTTCCAGATATATATTATGGCATATCTTTCTCGCCTACGCTCCAAGAATAGAGTTTTAATCTCTTGAGTCTTTCACAGTAGCTTATATTCTGCACAGAGGCTATCTTCTTCGTGTAGCTTCGTTGGATCGCCTCAAGTTCTGTGATCAACTTGACACTGGATGGTGACCATAGGAGAGCATAGTCAAAGTGGCTTAGGACAAGTGTCTTCCGAGGACCATCATGGTTTTTCTTTTTCTCTTGTTCTAAAGGTTCTAAGAATCCATCAGGCCAGTCGTCTACATTTCATTGCCAGTTTAGCAACATGTACATGAAAGGTTGCGTCATCACTCATGTAAATACCCAGGTCATGCACTGATTGTGCCTCTGGAATTGCAATCCCTCCGGGTCCAGTGCATTCATTGGGTATTGCATTCAGTTTTGCATGCTGATAGCATATAGCTTGAAACTTTTCAGCATTGAACTGCATGCTATTCTTTTCAGCCCACTTGTATATTTTGTCCAGCTCACATTGCAGGTGCTTAGTGTCTTCATGTTTCTGCATTGCCGTTGAAACTTTTGTATCATCTTCATAACTTGTGATCGTGGCTCTCTGCGTGGCTGAAGGCATGTCTGAGAGGGCCATTATGAACAGTAGTGGTCCCAAAACAGTGCCCTGCGGAACACCGCTCACTATTTGCATGTTAACGGAAGTGGCCCCATTGGCTACTACCACCTGACTTCTATCTTTCAGAAAGTCATGAAGCCATTCTCCCAATTTTCCAACTATGCTGAGATCACGCAGTTTGTGACATATCATACCATGATCGACTTTATCAAAGGCCTTTGCAAAGTCGAGATATATGACTTCCACATTTGAGTGGTTGAGCAGTCGTTTCAGCATCCAGTCATAGTGTTGTAGGAGCTGAGTTAAGCAGCTTCTCCCTGGTCAGAAACCATGTTGGGTGTCGGGCAGCAAGTCATTCTCTTCAAGGAAGGTGATCAGCTTCCTTCTGACTATTCGTTCCATGACCTTGCTGATGTGTGAGGTCAGAGAGATAGGTCTGTAGTTCTTGGCCTCTGCTCTGCTACCTCCTTTATGAATAGGGCATATTTTACCTTCCTTCAGTTTTCTTGGAAGTTTGCCAGCTGCAAGGAAGCTCTGAAAGAGGAACTGCAGTGGTCTTGCTAGGACTCTCTTACATACTTTTAGGAGGATTGCCGGGAATCCATCGGGGCCTTAGCTGAGTCTGTTTTCATTTCATCTATAGCCTTTATTACATCGTCTTCCTTTATATCAATGTAATCTATCGTCGCCGCCTCTGATTTTATATCTGCAGTGGTAAAGAAGTCAGTTGGATTGGTGATTTGGAAATGCCCAATGGGTGGAGTGAAAACAATCTTGAATTGCTCATTCTGTATTTCACTTACCCTCATTGGTTTTCCTGTGAGTGTGCCATCCTTTTCAAGGAGTGGCCCTATCCTACAGTGCACCGTAGCTGTTTCTTTGGCATACCTGTAGAAAGCTCTGGGGTTAGATTTTATATTGTCTATGGCCCAGGCTTCTTTGTCTGCTCCTTCCTTTTCATGGGAGAGTTGCAGACATTTTTCAATTTCCAACAGTTTTATTTTCAGGCGGGACTTTTCACAGTCAGGGGGCACTGGCCACAGCTATGATATTGATTTTACTTGACTCAACAGGTCTTCTCAAGCATATCATATCACACAATGCATCAGGGTTACTCTTAATTCGGCTGGACATGCATGGCTGTGATCTCACTTTAGTTGCCAGGTCTTCTCAATCACAGCATGTCTTGAAAGGTCTTGGTCCTTTGTCATTGCCTCTGTGAAGCCCAATGTTCAGAAGCCAATGTTCACTACATCATCCCATGTCTTCCTGGGTCTACCTCTTCCACAGGCTCATCCACAGTTAGGGAGTGACACTTCCTCACACAGCTGTCCTCATCCTTACATAACACATGACCATACCAGCACAGTTGTCTCTCTTGCACACTACAATTGATGCTTCTTATGCCCAACTTTTCTCTCAGGGTATTTACTCTCTGTCATGTATGCACAGTGACATACCACATCTAGAGGATCATACTAGCTTCATTTCTTTCAAGACTACGTATGTCCTCAGCAATCATGGCCCATGTTTCACTGCCGTGTAGCATGGCTGTTCACACACATGCATCATACAGTCTCCTTTTCACTCTGAGTGAGAGGCCCTTAGTTGCCAGCAGAGGTAGAAGCTCCCAGGCTATTCTTATTCTAGCCACTACACTTTCAGAGCATCCACCCCCACTACTGACTCGGTCACCTAGGCAGTGGAAGCTATTAACTACTTCTAGTTTTTCCCCCTGGCATATAATGGAATCTGTTTTCTGTACATCTTCAGTGTTTATTGCCCCTGTGCATCTGCCACACACAAAAACTATTTTCCCAGTTAACCTTCCTTTCATATTGCTGCACCTTTTATATCTCCATAGCTTACACCAAGGTACATAGTTTATACCAAGTTACTACCCATGCTTTTTCTACAGATCAAGGAAGGCCATCTATCTGAAGGGGCAATCTTTGACAGTCTTCCAACTTACTCAGACTTTGGTTTTTGCTAGGTTAACCCTAAGGCCCTTCGATTCTAGACCTTGCTTCCACACCTTACACTTTGCTCTAGTTCAGCAGTGACTTGGCTATTAGGACAAGGAGCTCCCAGGGGCAGCTTGTCTTGAATGCCTCTGTTATTGCCTGGAGGACTCTAAAGAATAAGAGAGAGCTGAGGACTAATCCTTGGTGAACCCCTACTTCTACTCGGAATTCTTCACTATACTCATTGCCAACCCTCACCTTACTGACAGCATCCCTGTACAGGGCTTGTACCGCTCTTACCAACCACTTGTCTGTCCCCAGTTTCTGCAGATAAGGGATCGGGGGACCTGTCAAAGGCTTTCTCCATGTCAACAAGTACAGAGGTTTATCTTTGCCTAGATATTTCTCCTGCAGTTGCCTTACCAGAAATATAGCATCATTGGTGCTTCTGCCTGGCACAAAACCAAACTGCATCTCATCTAGACTAACTCTCTCCCTAATTAGTTGGGCTATGACCCTCTCTGTTTCTTTCATCACCTGATCCAATAATTTGATACCCCTATATTTATTTCTGTCTAAAGCTACCCTTGTAGCAGTTGACTATGGTGCTGCTATGGTGACCTAAGGGTCACTTTCAACATCCACGTGCTGTCACAATCTCCAAGGTTCACTCCACATGCACTATCCGATGCTCTACCTCCTCACACGTCCACTCTGATGTGCTGTTTGCCACCAACTGACCCTCATGTTCACTGAATGCCGCATGTCCACTGCAGCATTTCCGGTGAGATCCGCAGGCCCCACTTCCAACAGGACATGTCTACTCCCTCACTTCCGATCCTTCCTTACAACACAGCCTGGCTCATAACACCACACGACCTCCCCATCTGAAGATCAGTCAACCAGCCTGCCCACACCCTCTTCTCAACCCTGACCACACACCTTAACTTGTTTCGTAATCAGCCAACCAGTGAGGATGGCACAGTGCCTAGCATGTTCCTGCCAGCTTCCATCGCAGTGATGACCCTGTGCACATCCAAAACATGTCATGGCATGCCATCTACAGATACGTTGTTCCTCAAATTCAGAGGTTATTGTCCCCTTTTCCCACTGTGATGTGCACCGCATATTTGGGGGTTTAACCCAGACTTCTCCGACCTGCACAAAGGCATGCTCCTTCTCTTCTGTGGGACACGGTGATACAGTACATGGTTTTGATACAAATGTTCGTAGCTTCACTGCCCGTATGGCACAATACTTGGTCGTTCAGTTCCCGGAAATCCAATACTGGCTTGACTTTATGTTTCGTCAGCTGCACCACTGCTATCAGCAGTAGCATTCCAGTTTTCACTTCCTCCTTCCAAGGAATCAGAATACCTTCTTTGATCTGCCGCTCCACCTCTCTCTCGAACTCACTTCTGGCATCCCCTTTCAGGATATGCTGATAGCAACCTACCGTGTTCTTCAATGTAGGAGGATCTCCCTTCCAGTGCCACTCTACAGTTGACTGCCGGCCATCGAAAACAGCTTGAAAATCTTTGTCTGTGATGGTGTGTGCAGCATATTTTTCTTTGCAGCTCTCACCACTCTCCTGTTGCAAACTCACAGTGCATAGCACCTCCACATCACCGGCTTCATTGACCGTAACACCTCCCAAGCGGACAATGGTATCCATCCCCATCATAACATTGGTCCCATCCCCTACACAATCAATCACAATAGCCTGCAACCTCAATCTTGTTCCTCGTACCGCCATCTCCACATCGCTACTTCCTCTGCATTCAACTACCGTACCATCAACAGCCCTTACACTACTCACTCCACTCTATTCTTCTACCACTTCTAGAAACAATTAGGGTTGTTGAGCAGCCCGTGTCCACAAGGGCTCATGACACCTTTCCGTTCGCCATGACTTCTACTCCTGGTAACAACTGTAAATGCACCTCTATTCCTTTGATGGGACCACTAGTGGCGCAGTAGTCTCCCCTGGACCGTTTCCCTGCATGCATTCACTAGCGATGTGGCCTATCTGTGCATCAATAGCAAATCACACCAGGCCTGGGTTCCCTGCATTCCCTCGCCATGTGTGAATCCTGACACCGAAAACACAGCCCTTTGAAGGGTTGCACACATTCCTTGTTCGACCCCTCTCCACTGCTCTTTGTTCATCCCCTTCTCGGTGTTGCAGTTGCTGCCAAAGGTGTCATCATGTAACACAAGTCGATGGCTCTGGCCTGAGAGATTACCTCTCCCATTGCCATAGACTGAATGTTTGGCAGCTTTTGCAGCTCGACCAACACGTGGTCAGGAAATCCTGTTACAAAGGCTAATTTTACAGTTTGTTCTAATGTGCCATCTCTATATCCCACAAGTCTAGACAATCTGATTTTGTTGGCAAACACATTGACCTCTTCGCCCATCCACTTTGTTTTCTCTAGTCAACCATATGCCATAAATGGCCCTTCTGTGAAAGCCACCATCAGCCGGCCTTCTATTTTTTCTGTGCTCAACTAGTCCTTCTCTTCCATTTCCAAGTATAGCACCAATGCCGATCCATCGAGGTATAGCAGTATAAAATTCACTAGATTTTCTATACCTTGGAGTCTTGCCTCCAACTTAATTTTTTTGCAGCCAAGTGGTCACATCTCCCTTGCCACAAAATGGCTTAACTGTCTCATTTGAAACATGGACAATACCCATAATTTTTTTTTCTTCTTCGTTTGAGCTGAAATAGCGTGTGATGTAAAGGAAGAAAAAAGACAGAAGCGAAGAAAGAATTATGGTAGTCTTACCTGTCGGTCCGGAGAAATGGTCACTTTTAACATCCATGTGCTGTCATGATCTCCAAGGTACACTCCACATCCACGTGCGATAGCCAATGGTCTTCCTTCTCACACGTCCATTCTGATGTGCTGTTTGCCACTGACTGACCTTTCTGCTTCACTGAATGGCGTACGTCCACTGTGGCACTTCTGATGGGATCTGCAGGCCCCACTTCCAATAGAACATGCCTACTCCCTCACTTCCTGTCCTTCCCTACAACACAGCCTGGCTCATAACACCACACACACACACACACACCTGTATGTGTGTGTATATGTATATATATATATATATATATGATGATATATATATATATATATATATATATATATATATATATATATATAGTCACCATAACGTTTAACATCCGCTTTCCATGCTGGCATGGGTTGGACAGTTTGACTGAGAACTGGTAAGCTGGAAGGCTTAGTCAGGCTCCAATCTGATCTGGCATGGTTTCTACCACTGAATGCCCTTCCTAACACCACTAGCATGAGTGCCAGTCAAGGGGCACTGACATTGGCCATGCCATCGGTTTCACTCAGTTCAACAAGTCTTCACATGCATGGCACATCACTTCTCAAGTACAGCATGTCTCCAAAAGTTTTGATTCTTTGTCATTGCCTCTGTGAGGCCCAATGTCTGAAGTTCGTGCTTCACCATGTCATCCAATGTATTCCTGGGTCTACCTTTTCCACAGGTTCCTTCCACTGTTAGGGTGTGACACTTCTTCACACAGCTGTCCTTGACCACATGCATCACATGACTATACCAGCACAGTCATCTCTCTGGCACACCAAATTTGATGCTTCTTATGTTCAACTTTTCTCTCGGGATGTTTACTCTCTGCCATGCATGCACACTGACATTACACATCCAGCAGAGCATACAAGCTTCATTTCTTTCAAGCCTATGCATGTCCTCAGCCATCACAGCCCATGTTTCACTGCTGTATAGCATGGCAGTTTGCACACAGGCATCATACAATCTACCTTTCACTCTGAGCGAGAGGCCCTTTGTTACTAGCAGAGGTATGAGCAATCTGAACTTTGCTCAGGCTATTCTTATTTTAGCAGCTATGCTCTCAGAGCATCCACCCTGCTACTGACTTGGTCTCCTAGGTAATGGAAGCTATGAACTACTTCTAGTTTTTACCCCTGGCATTGATAGAATCTGTTTTCTCTATATCTTCGGTGTTTATTGCACATGTGTATCTGCCACACACAAAAACTATCTTCCCAGTTAATCTTCTTTTGATATTGCTGCATCTCTTAAGTGTCCATAGCTTTCACCGGGTATATCTTATGGAGTTTCTACCTATGCACTTTTTCTACAGATCAAGCAGGGCCATCTACCTGAAGGGATTTGTGATTTGTCCACCTTCCTACTTACTAAAACTTTGGTTTTTACTAGGTTAACCCTAAGGTCCTTCGATTTTAGACCTTGATTCCACACCTGAAACTTCTTCTCTAGTTCTGGTAGTGACTCAGCTATTAGAGCAAGGTCATCAGCATAGAGGAGTTCCTGGGGGCAGCCCGTCTTGAATTTTTCTGTTACTGTCTGGAGGTCTGAGATGAACAATAGGTGGCTGAGGACTATTCCTTCATGAACCCCTGCTTCTACCCGGAATACTTCACTATACTTGTTGTCAACCCTCACCATACTGGCAGCATCCCTGTACATGGCTTGTATAGCTTTCACCAACCACTCGTCTATCCCTAGTTTCTGCATTGACCACCAGATAAAGGTTTGGGGGACTCTGTCAAAGGCTTTCTCCATGTCAACAAAAGCCAAGTACAGAGGTTTATCTTTGGCTAGGTATTTCTCCTGCAGCTGTTTTACCAGAAATATAGTATCAGTGGTGCTTCTCTCTGGCAAAAACCCAAACTGCATCTCATCTAAACTAACTCTCTCCCTAATTAGTTAGGCTATGACTTTCATCACCTAATCCAACAATTTGATACCTCTGTAATTATTTCTAAGGCATCACCTTTACCTTTGTACCAGTTTACTCTAGTGCTGCTACACCAGTCATTGAGTATAGCACCTTCATGTATCACCTGGTTAACTATGTGGGTGACTAGATTATAACCGACATTGCCAGATATTTTAAGCATCTCAGCGGTGATTCCTGATGGGCCAGAGATTTCCCTGTCTTTATACCCTTAATTGCTTTATCTACTAAAGTATTGTCAATTCAAGTAGATGGTCCCTTGTTGGGTCGATATTTAGCAGACTCTCTTTCTCCCATTCATTCTTTTCTTTTAGTAACCTTTCATAGTGACATCTCCAAGTCTCTTTGCAGCATCATTAAATGCAAGTGAGCCATCATCCATGTGGACACATTTTTCTCCTATAATATCACAGTTTTCTCTTACACACAGTCTTGCAATTCAAAACAGTTCAAGTCTCCAGTCCTCATGATGCAGAACATTGGCAAATTTCTTCTTATCTGCTTCCCCTCTGTCTAAGTAAACCTGTCTCCTAGTTTCCCTTCTGACGATCTGAGACAGTTCTCTGCTACCACTACACTTCCAGTCTTTCCATGCCTATTACTTTTCCCTAATGGCCTTGTCAACTACATCGTTCCACTACATGTTACTTTAGGTCGAGAGGGGACATTGCACCATCTACAGATCTGGTCAGTAGTCCTTCACATTTTGTGATGCCTATATCCTCCTCTATTTTATCAAAAGCTTCAAGTAATATATCTCTAAATCTCTGTTCAGTCAGAGGATCCTTAAGCTTCCAGACCCTTCATTTCCACATTGGTCATCTTCTAGGCAACCATTTAGCCCTGATCCTGAAGTCACTAACTACTAACCTATGTTGTGGGGAGCATTCTATGTTGTGGGAAAGTTTTGGCATTTATAAGTAGCCATCTTTCATGTTTCTTGATGAGAATGTAATCAATCTGACAAGTGTACCCACCAAACTGGTAGGTGAACAGGTGACTGGCAGGTTTCCTGAAGTTAGTATTACAGATCTAAGATCATTTGCATCACAGAACTCCAGCAGCCTGATTCCTTCCTCATTGCAGGAACCAAATCCATTGCCACCATGCACACCATGGAAGCTCCCTACATATATATACACACACATACATCTATATGTATGTATGTATGTATGTATGTATGTATGTATGTATGTATGTATGTATGTATATATATATATATATATATATATATATATATATATAAAGGGGTTTGTATGATTGTGTATAGAGGGATATATATTATTCAAGGAAATTCCAACTCTGTTTTTTATGTTTTATTTATATTCTTTATAATAGTAATGTAGAATATAGAATATATAGTATAAATAGTATATATAGTAAAACGAAATGAAGCCTTGATTGTCTTATTGGATAGATAAAATATTGAATATCAAATATTAAGGGACTTTAAAAGATACCCCAAATATATTTTGTAGAACTGTACATGAGTTTTCTTTCAGGAAAACATTTCTGTGTATAGTTCTGTGAAATATGTTTTGAAATACGACAGGCTACGCTAAGGATTTACAGATACTTGCATTTTGCATTTTACATTTTGCAAGTATTAATAATGAAATCATGATATGAAGGTAATCGTTTTATTTTGTAAATTTTCATTTGACATCTATCTCTAGCATATAGGAATCCACTTTGGTGGTCATTCCTCTTATTAATTGTAATACAATTTTTAAATCTTCGGATTTTATGAATATGCTAGACCACTGGTTTAAATTGAAATTGATTGATATTAATTTCTACCCTCATTATTTTAATTATATAGATAGACAGACAGACAGGCAGGCAGATAGATAGATAGACAGATATATATATATATGTATATACCCACACACACACTTTTCTATCTATCTGTATATATATATATATATATATATATTTATTATATAGAAAGAGCTTCTACAGGACTAGAACTGTTTCATTCAAGAGAAATCTTCAGGAAGCTAGTTAACAAGAATTGTATTGGCATTTATACATTTAGGCAGGACTTTTTTGGGGGTTGGCATAGCGCAAAATATCATACTTGGGGGAGTGGTCAAGGAGTCAGTGTTAAATTAGATAGAAGAATAAATAAAAAAATAAAAAAATAAAATAAAAAAATAAGAAAATAAAATAAAAAAATAAAAAAATAAAAAAACCCATATATAAAAAAAAAAACCTATATATAAAAAAAGGGGGGAATAGAGTTTTAGGTAAATAAGGAGATTCTCACTTATACCTATGCACACGTGTATACATACATACACACACATACAAACATATATACATATACATACACACATACATACACACACATATATATACATATATATACACTTACACATACACATACATATACATATCTACAGATACATATATATGTATACATACACACACTCACATGCATACACGTATACACACATGTATATATACACACACGACCTCACATACATATACGCACAGAAAAATATATATACACATACACACACATACTCACATACACGCATACACACACATGCACACACAGCACACTAGTCCCTATATACACATATATACACATACACACACCTATACACACACATACATACATATACATACATGTATACATATACATATGTGTACCTATGCAAACCTACACATACACACATATATATACACATACAAATACAGACCCATTCCCTAATTTTAATTTTATTATCTTCGTTTATTACTTTTGTTATCTTTGGCCGCTTGGTCACAAACATCTTGGCTATTACAGCCAGTCCATTTATCTGTCTACTGGAAAACAAGCACTCATTCACTCACGCACACTCTTTAGCACGTACTCTCACTCATTCGTACACTCATACACATACACGCACGCACGCGTTATATTCATACATACATCCATCTACATACATTCACGTATATACACATACGTACAGATTTATGTCTACACTCTTAGAAGGCTAGTCTATATATATACACCAATAAATATAAATACACACACATACATATACACCTACATACAAATACATACATGTATATATATATATATATATATATATATATTCACATATATATATACACATATATACACACACACATATACACACATACGCATACACACACATATACATATATATACACTACACGCACATACACATGTACATGCGTACCCATACACACACACACACACGCGCGCATCCATATATACACATAAGTACACACATGCGTAAAAGTATACATATATCTATGCTTACACATACACACACACATACGCGCCTCCTTATATTCAAACTTACATGCATACTCAAAAAATAATAATAATATTAAGTATATGTACGTGCAGTTACCTATTACATAGACGGATACATACATATAAACTTACACACACATAATATATATATATATATATATATATATATATATATATAATATTATACATATGCGGTTAATATCTAGATCCGCACCCGGTGGAAAAAATGGAAACGCAAATGTGTAACAGTTGTAAGGCATCGTATATTGACGTAATAAGACGGAAAAAAAGGGCGCTGACGAACGGGGGTGGGGGAGGGGGTTCGGAAGGGGGGAGTGGGGGGGTCGGAAAATTCCCAGGATCAACCGTAGAGGATCCACGCCCAGGTGGCAAAAATGGAAAAAAGTATGTGTAAGAGGTGTAAGGCATCGTATATTGAAGGAATATGACGAAAAAAAAGCGCGCTGACAAACGGGGGGGGGGGAGGGGGCTCCGAAAATTGCCTACGATTTAAAGAAAAATTTACCATCAATTTTCACCATTTAAACGCATTGTTGGCATAAGGGAAGTAACTCTCTAAAAATCTATATATATAAACGGCAGTTTTTCTGTGTGTCTGTCAGGTTGTACCCTCACCCTGACCACGGCTTTCAACCGATTCTGATGAAACTTGACACACACATAGCCCAATGTCATAATTCAAAACTAACGCAGCAAAAATTTTGAAAAGTTCCCCCAGTTCTGAAAAAGATCGATAAATTCGACATGGGGTCGAGAATTTCAATTTTTTTGCTATTTTCAATATTTTTCAATATTTTTGCTAAAAATGCTTTATAGTATTTCCCTTACCAACCGAGCAACGCCGGGCGATACTGCTAGTCTATATATATATTTTTTTTTTATTTTACAAACAAAAAGTGAAAACTGAAGTAATGGAATTTGAATTTTTGAAGTTGCGATTGATAATTATTCTGTGACAATCAATAATATTGGGAAAATATAATCTGTACTTACCACATGCGTGGTAGATTTATGCCCACATGCGTTTAAATGGTGAAAATTGATGGTAAATTTTTCTTTAAATCGTAGGCAATTTTCCGAGCCCCCCCCCCCCCCCCCCGTTTGTCAGCGCGCTTTTTTTTCGTAATATTCCTTCAATATACGATGCCTTACACCTCTTACACATACTTTTTTCCATTTTTGCCACCTGGGCGTGGATCCTCTACGGTTGATCCTGGGAATTTTCCGACCCCCACCCCACCCCCGTTCGTCAGCGCCCTTTTTTTACGTCTTATTCCGTCAATATACGATGCCTTACAACTGTTAGACATTTTAGATTCCAGGTTGATCCTGGGAATTTTCCGCCCCCCCTCTCCCCCCTTCCGAACCCCCTCCCCCACCCCCGTTCGTCAGCGCCCTTTTTTTCCGTCTTATTACGTCAATATACGATGCCTTACAACTGTTACACATTTGCGTTTCCATTTTTTCCACCGGGTGCGGATCTAGATATTAACCCATATACATACATATATACACACATACACATACACATACATATATACATACATATATATATACACCACAACACATACACATACATATATACATATATATACATACCTACACACATGTACATATAAATTCACACATAGATAACTCTACGTACCTACATATGCATAAACACACGAGCGTACGCGCATATGTACATATACACATACACATACACACGCATATATATACATACATACATACACATACACACATGTATACACACACACACACATATATATATATATATATATATATATATATAAGAAAAAAGGTTTGAAAATGCAATTTAAACGATGTTTATTTACTTAACCGGTTTCACTCTTTGGTAAAAGATTGTCAAAAGTTACATTTAAGGAAACATTGAATAATATGGGTTCAAAAAAAGTTTTTTTACATAATTGTCACATTGAGTATTATGCATTCAAAAAGGTTTTTACATAATTGTCACATTGAGTAATGCATTCAAAAAGGTTTTTACATAATTGTCACATTGAGTATTATGCATTCAAAAAGGTTTTTACATAATTGTCACATTGGATTATTATGAATTCAAAAATGTTTTTTTATACATAATTGTCACATTACATGTATAGATATAGTGTTTGGTAACAGAGAAGTTCAATAGTGTGATGAGAATATTTGGGAAAATTTGGCAGAAAAGGATAAAACAAATATATTATTGGGAATTGGTTGCGTTAATTATTGGTTGTCGCAAATTGTCACATTACATGTATATATATACAATCTTCGGTATATATATACAGGCCTTTTGACAGCAAAAATTAGAATGGCTTTTTTATACATCTCAGAATATTTTAAGTACAAGGTGAGAATATGTTTTTACTGACCTGTTGGGATTAGCAGAAAGGCTGAACTGAGAGAACAGAGGAAGTAGCCAATGTGGTGTATACTTCCCCTTTATGCATGAATGATTTTGGGGTTATCAGGAGGTTAGTATGCGGGTGTGAATAGATGTGTCCGTGCCCGCTGGTCAGATAGCGTCTGTTGTCACACACATATATACACACACACCACACACACACACACCACACACACACACACACACATAGTAAACAAACACACACCACATACAAACAACACACACACACAACACACACAACACACACACACACACACAACACACACACACACATATATACACACACACACACAACACACATACACATATATATATATATATATATATACACACACACACATATATACACACACACACATACACATACACACATGTATACACACACACACACACACACACACACACATACATACATAATATAATATCACACAAATACACCTAGCATATATATACACACATACAATATACACATACAGCATGTAAGCAATATACATACACAATATATGCATGCAATATACATACGCAGTACATACATTTAATATATATATATAGACAATGCATATACATATATACACATATACATATAAATAGTGTTTACATACACATACATAGATGTACCACATATACCCACAATACACATACATACAACGCATACACATACACGTACGCATACATATAATGTATATATACACACACACACACATAACATACATACACAATGTATACATATATATACACGCAATGCACATACATGTATTCACGCATATATAGCACACCTACAATATACATATATACACTGTACACATACACACACATATATACACTTAATTGTACACATACATATACAATACACATACATACAATATACATATACACAATGCGCATGCAAATAATGTACATGTTTATACACACATAAACAAGCAAATAAATATACACACACACACATACACACATACACATATATATACACATATATATATATATATATACACACATACATACATACATACATGCACATACATATATTTTTTCACACACATACACATACATATATATATATATAAAAAATTCCCCCCCCCCCACACACAAATTACAACTTATAGCGTACACACTCAAATATTCTCTACATGCCGCACACACACACAAACAAAGTACTAACATATACACACATACCATGCATATACACACAACAACATACACACATATATATATTATATATATATATATATATATATATATATATTTATAAACAAATACACATGTAATATATACATACGTACATAATGCTCACACACACACCCGTACACATTGAATCGTCGATATTATTAGTTTTCCTGTCAAAAAATTCCTCTGTGAGGCGTAATTTTCTGCAGAAGTGCGAGATGTCATCCTGTATTTCCCTCAGGTTAGGGTATTGCGGAGTTGGGGTGAATTTTAGTCCTCTTGAAAGGATTTTTATTTGTGGTGTCGACAGGTTTAGGTTAGAAAGATTCACTATTTTTGGTTTTTCGGGGTTGGTATCTACCATCTGGTGTCGTGGAAACTGATGCCCTTGCCTAAAAAAGGAATCCTGGGGGTTCTTCTATTTGTGGTATTTTGCTGTATGTGATTCTGTCCCCCGTTGACATGTCTGTTGAAGAGGTTTTGGTTGTTGTGATTCTGTCCCCCGTTGCTATGTTGTCTGTTGAGGAGGTTTTGGTTGTTCCAGGTAACCTGAGGGAAATACAGGATGACATCTCGCACTTCTGCAGAAAATTACGCCTCACAGAGGAATTTTTTGACAGGAAAACTAATAATATCGACGATTCAATGGTCTGTAACAAAAGCAACTATAATCCCATAAAAGGCAAAAACAAAACCTTAGACAAATTTTGCGATTACATCTCCAACTTCCCTTATGGTGAACTCCCACAACCTAAACTGAAACCCAACACCAGTAAAAGAGAATGGGAAATCATCCATACGCTACGAGACAATCATGACGTCACAATAAAGGAAGCTGATAAGGGTAGTACGGTCGTTGTTATGAATACTGAGCAATATAAAAACTCTGTATCTCTCCTTTTAGAGGATACCACATACTACGAAAGAGTAGTCGACTACCAGCAATCCAAAACAATGACCAATCTGAAGGCACTCATTTACCACACCGGAATGACTTGACAGCAAAGGAATGCGACTACATTACTAATTTAATTGCAAAACCAGCACACTCTATGGGCTTCCAAAAATACACAAGAGTCAAATTATCACAGAAGCTTGCAAAAAGTCCACTTCAACCTGCATCACTATACCACATCCCACTGATCTCAAACTGAGACCAATAGTGGCAGGCCCAAGTTGTGAAACACACAGACTTAGCAACTTTTAGATAGATATCATCTTAAAGCCAATACTGAAACACATTCCAAGTATTGTAAGAGATGACCTGGACCTATTAAACCATCTCCCCAAACATGCCGATAAAGACACCTTAATCGTTTCTTTTGATGTTATTAATCTTTACACCACAATCCCACATGAATTTGGACTGGAAGCCATAAATTCTGGCTGGATAAATATCCCAATGAGATCCCGGAAAGAATTAAAAAAGAATTCATAATTGAGGGCCTCAAATTTATTCTGCAAAACAACTTCATGTATTTCCACAACAACACTTACAGACAGGTCTCAGGTACTGCAATGGGTACGAAAGTTGCACCTACCTATGCAAACCTGGTGATGGCCTACCTGGAATCACATATCTATGAAAAATCCAAATATAAGTACGGCCAGTCTTTCCACAAATACCTGTTGGAGAACTGGAAACGCTACTTAGATGATTGCCTCATCCTATGGTCCCACACACTCGACCAACTTATAGACTTCAAAAACCTTATCAACAGTGTAAATAACAACATTCAATTCACAATGGAATATAGTCAGGACCAACTCCCTTTTCTTGACATCCTAATCATTAAAAAGGCGTCAACATTGAAACTGACATCCATTACAAACCACTGACTCTAAACAATACCTTCTATTCACCTCCAATCACCCACCCAAAACACACAAAGACAAATATCCCCTTCAACCTAGCGAGAAGAATCTGCACTATTGTCTCAAATGACACAACACGAAATAGAAGACTCCGGGAACTAAGGGCAATTCTTCTCGAAAGACATTACCCCGCATCACTAGTAGACAACGGAATAGAACGGGCCAAATCAATCAACATTCAAGACCTTCGAAAACCCAAACACATCCACAGTACAGTCAATAGCCTCCCTTATCTCTCAACACACAACCCAAGGAATGCAGAAGCATACACTATTATATACAACAACATTCCACAACTAAATCAAGACCCACGCCTGAAAAAAATACTGGCAGCTCATAAAATAATAAAAAGTAAGAGACAACCTAAATCCCTAAAAAACCTCCTCACCAACGCAAAATTACACAACACAAACCCACCGCCACCATCATAAAATGTGGTCGCCCAACTGCAAGACCTGCATCCACCTCATTGAGGGATCATCGTACAAGTTCCACTCGGGACACACATTCATCATAAAAAATAATTTCACGTGCGCAGCAAAAAATTTACTCTACGTCATAAGGTGTGAAGGATGCCACGAAGATTACATAGGGCAAACGAGCCTTACCCTCAGAGACAGAATGACAGTTCACCGACAACAACTGAGGGACCCCTCCACAAGACAGATACCACTAAGTGGACACTTAGACCTTTGTGCACACAATAAGTCCCCCAAATTCTTAGTCTTCCCACTATACCAATGCTCGGACAACACCACAGACCAAACACGAATAAATAAGGAAAGTAATCTTATTCAAAATACAGACCACAACTAAACATACTCTAACATACCCCCTGGAAAACAATCCAGAGCAAACACACAGGGACGCGCGCACGCTCACAGCATATCGTGCGGGCGGGCACATGCGCGCATCGGCACGCATAGGACACACTAGCGGGCATTGACCACACACATACGTGGCATGCACACGCATGCATTATTATATGTAGGTGTATGTGTGTGAGTGTTTGTTGTGTGTGTGTGTGTGTGTGTGTGTGTGTGTGTGTGTGCACGTTGTGTGTGTGTGTGTGCGGGGTTGTATATATATATATGTGTGTGTGTGTGCACTGTGTGCGTGTGTGTGTATGTGTGTGCGTGCGCGCACGTTGTGTGTATGTGTTGTGTGT
>NC_043014.1:24837411-24884911 GCF_006345805.1 Octopus sinensis | reverse complement strand
TATTCAACCGGTTTTCGTCATTGTATGACTTGTCAAGAATATTTATGTTTTAAAAAGTTTTTTTAAAAATTAGAAAGGGGAAAAAAAGAAAATTGCATTGTTTTTTGTAAAAGAATAATGATAAAAATGTACAAAAATTAAAAATTAGTTCTCCGATACATTGTGAGTTTGTTGTGTATCTTGAGTTTTATGGTTGTTCACGAAAAAATTACCTTGAGGTGTTAAGATCCAAAGGGATTAAGAGCATGTGTTGTGTTGTTTAATTCAGCATGTTTGCAGGACAGGAAGTAGTAGTAATTGTGGTTCTTCAGTTCCTGTGTTGTGAGTAAGGGGAGACAACTCTTTTGAGTTCTTCAATAAAACCCAAATTATAAAATTATCATTTTAGCTTCATTTGCGTTATCTTTTTTATATAATTGCTTGTTAACTTAACTTTCAGATTTTAACAATTTATATTATTTTCTAATTATATAAATCTGCATAGACAATTGCATTTCAAATTGTCATATCATTTATAATAAAAATGATAGTAATAACAACAATAGTAAAAATGATATTTAAAGAATATAAGTTTTAGCTTGAAGTGATGAATGCATGGTATCTTTATATATTTGTGTTAGTCCATCCATGAGAGTGAGGTAGAGAAAGGAAGTTTGATCAACGAGGAGTTTGCATATTAAGTTGTGTTTTGGAATTTTTCAATAAGAGATTCTCCTTGTTAATTCTCTCCTGTGTGGTGATCCCGTCTTTACATTGGTAGAAGGGGAATATATAGAATTTGGGGTTTAAGTCTTTAGCACATGAGTCTAAGTGGTCACTCAGTGGAATTTGTCGGTATTCCGGAGATTTATTTGTTCTTTATGCACCGTTACTCGTTTACGTAACGGGAGACTCGTTTGTCCAACATAATTATGTTGGCAACCAGCGCATGTGAGAACGTAGATAAGGTTCTCGAGGAACAGGAGAAGTTAGTCTTGATTTTAAACTTCGTACCTTGTTTGAAGGTAAATTCAGAGCCTTCAAGTAGAAAGGGGCAGGTACCACAGTTTTAGCGTGCACATTTTTTTACTGTTGGGGGTGGATGTGGTGTGTGAAGTTTGGCATTTGTCAAGAGTTTTTTTAAGATTTGTGTTGCCTTTTGCATTTGAGGATTTTGTGTGTATTTATAATGTTTTTCATTTTTGGGTCTGTTGACAGTAGACTGATGTTTTGTATGATTGTGGTGTATGCTTCGATATTTTTGGGGGTTTGGGTGGAAATGTATGGAAGTATTTTGAGGTTGTGTGTGGTGTTAGGTTGGGTGGTTTTCAGTGTAGTGTTGTCTAGTTCTTTGGCGCGTTTTATTCCATACTCTATAAGGGTGGAGGGATATTGACGTTGTAATAGTGTTTTTTTGAGGTCTTGAAGGCGTATTTCTCGTGTTTTTTGATCCAAGACAATGGTGCATACCCTTTAGCTAATTGAAAGGGATATTTGTCTTGGTGTGTTTTGGGTGGCATGAACTAAAGAGGAGGTATTGTTGTGAGTCTGTAGGTTTGTGGTAGATGTCTGTTATGATTTGGTTCTTAGGTGTTTTTATAATTAGGAGATCAAGGAATGGGAGATGATGTTTGCTTAATTCCATAGTGAATTGGATGTTGGGATGTATGTTGTTTAGTATGGTTTTGAATTCCAGGAGTTTTTCATAAGATTCTTTCCATATGATGAAACAATCATCTAAATACCTTTTCCAGTTTTCCATTAGGTAGGTGTGGAAAACATGTCCAAATTTCTGGCTAGATATTTCATAGAGTGACAGTTCGAAGTAACCCATTATGAGGTTCGCAAGGACTGGTGCAGCCTTGGTACCCATCGCAATGCCACATTTTTTACGGTAGTGTGTGTCGTCGAAGAGAAAAAAAAAATTGTTTGTCAGAATGAACTTGAGAGATTCTGTAATAAAAGACTTGTTAATGCGGTCAGGGAATTCTCTGGGTGTTTTTCTAGCCAGAAGTCAATTGCCTCTATACCATACTCATGTGGGATGTTGGTGTAGAGGTTGATGACATATATATATATATATTATATATATATATATATTATGTGAAATAGAAAGATGAATAATCTTGTAGTAGATTAATCAACAGTTTAACCGATACCTTAGTAGCAAAAATCACAGCAGTAAACAGCACGGTTGGAGGTACAACCATCTGGCGTTGCAACCGTGCGTTGGTGCGGATAATTGAAATTAAAACATTATTGGTGAATTGAAGAAATGGAGCTGAACGCAGATTGAACAGAAATCGTTTTATTTTCATTCTACACGTGTTTCGAAAGGCACAAATTACCAAAATCCGATTGAATAATGGGACCATATGTGTCTTTCTCTTCAGGAAGAAAAAAGGAAATCCGTTGGAAAAACAAAAACAGAACAGAGGCGGAGCAAAAACAAATCGAACTGTGCTCCTAAGAGCCCATGGCGAAACTGTTTATCAGTGTATGTTGAGAACCGGTGGCTGAAGAATTCAACGGGTCAGGCATCGGTCAATCATGTGGTGAGGGTGTTAGAGATTTTCTTTGTGACCGAGAATAAAGTTCTGACTATTTAAAGAATATTGGATGTTTTATATAAGTGGCGAGAAAAAATCTACTTAGAGACGTGTGTGTGTGTATACTGTTCTATATATGTGTGTGTTGGCGTAGGGGTAGAAAACATTTTTTGTGTACGTGTGTGCGTTTTGATCGTTCGGCTGTCAGTGGCTACTGCCGTGATAACCGTTGGGTGGCAGAAAGAAAAAAAATAAAAAAATTATATATATATATTATTATGTGTGTGTGTGCTCATCTAAGCCTACCTTGTCAAGGAAACCCCCCGCTGTGAAAAAACCAAGCCCCGTTTGTCTTACAGGAGTAATTCCCCTTGCAGTGGTCAATCGTAGATATCTTAAAGGCTATTTCAGAATTTGTTACCAAGGGCTATGGGTGCCGGTATTATTTATAAACGCTATTTAAAGGCCAGATAAGTGTAACGCCGACTGTAAGCCGACTGTAAGAGCCCGTTTACCATCCGGCCTCTGGCAAACAAAATATGGAAGAGTTCGGAGACACAAAGGTTGCACTGTCTTCTGCCCCTATCAAATGGGAGGGCCACCGACAAAATTGACCATTCCAGCCTATAGCTTAAGTTCGCATCCTTCAGTCGCCATATTAGCTTACTGAGTCCCGTGGTCTGGCGCTTGTTCACGTCCCGAAAAGTTGCGTAATGGTTGGAGACACGCAAAGACAATCTTGAGGATGATGCCCCTACATAAGTGAAGGCATCTGAGTCCGTGTAAACCTTGCATTGGTAGACGGCGTTTTTGATCTTGGAGTTCGCCGACGTGAATCTTAATCTGCTAGGATTGGTTTCTGAAATTAGAACTGCGTTCCTGTCACTATATTCGTTCCGAGACCTGCAGCCGCTTACTACTCTATTTTCCACTACGTCACTATTAACTATAGGAATAACCCCTGATTCTCCACTATCTATCAGAGTGCAGTCATTGCTACTGCCCGTGGTACTGCTATTGCGGGAAATGATGCTGGGGATGCTAATGGGGCTCTCTACCCTACTCCCATTGTTACCGTCAACCACAACACCCCTATTTATAACTACACCCCTAGTGGGTACTCCCTGGCTGGAGCTGAGATTATGTGTCACTGTACTGGCTCTCATATCATTATTACTACTATAATTAATCCTACTGAGCATTAAACCGGGAGCGGAAGAGGCTGTGCCTCCGGAAAAAGGTGATAGGGTCTTAGTAAGTAGCCTATTATGGGAGGCGATTATCTGGGCGAGGTTTTTAGTGTTGGAGAAAGCTATCCTAACTTTATGTGAGTTAACCGTGGAGTAATATTTGGAATTTCTGGGGAAGTTATTGGCGATGGCTTGTCTAAACATGAGGGGGAGGTTAGTTCTAATCTGCTTACCAAAGGGGATTACAAACCATATATGCTTATTCCTATCAGTGTGATGGGTCGGGACGCCAGCTCTCGCATTCGGGTGGGTGATTCTCGGATGAATAACGGGTCTTGGGTTAGTGTAAGACCTCCCGGACCGATAATTATCCTTGTTCGCTAAATTAAATGGGCTCTTAGGAGCACAGTTCGATTTGTTTTTTGCTCCGCCTCTGTTCTGTTTTTGTTTTTCCAACGGATTTCCTCTTTTCTTCCTGAAGAGAAAGACACAATATGGTCCCATTATTCAATCGGATTTTGGTAATTTGTGCCTTTCGAAACACGTGTAGAATGAAATAAAACGATTTCTGTTCAATCTGCGTTCAGCTCCATTTCTTCAATTCACCAATAATGTTTTATATATATATATATATATATATAACATATATATGTATATATACATATATATATGTATATATACATATATGTATATATACATATATGTATACATATATATATATATATTATATATATATATATATATATATATATATATACATATATATATGTGGGATGTTGGTGTAGAGGTTGATGACATATATATATATATATATATATATACTATATATATATAATATATATATATATATATATATATATATTATATATATATATATATATTATATATATATATATATATATATATATATATATATATATATATATATATATATATATATATCTATATATATATATATATATATAATACCCAAGTAAGTACATAAATGTGAAACAAGGGAAAAAAATATTACTCAAATACTGGAGGTAGAGTAATATGCTTTATTTTTAAAACTGCAAAACCATCATTGAAAAATTACAAAAATTGCTAATCAGAGTTTCACATTCCCATACCCTGGGCAGTTGTAATCATTCTTGATCACAACTGCCTGATGAATGGGAACGTGAAACTCCAAGTAGCAGTTTTTTGTGATGCTTCTGCAGCCTTAATAATAAAGTGTGTGTGTGTATATATCATCATCATCATCATCATCGACGTTTAACGTCCGCTTTCCATGCTAGCATGGGTTGGACGGTTCAACTGGGGTCTGGGAAGCCCGAAGGCTGCACCAGGCCAGTCAGATCTGGCAGTGTTTCTACAGCTGGATGCCCTTCCTAACGCCAACCACTCCGAGAGTGTAGTGGGTGATTTTATGTGCCACTGACACAGGTGCCAGACGAGGCTGGTGAACGGCCATGCTCGGATGGTGTTTTTTACGTGCCACCGGCACGGAGGCCAGGCAAGGCTGGCACGGCCACGATCGGATGGTTTTCGTATGTGCCACCGGCACTGGTACCACAAAACTACAAATTCCATTAATGTTCATCGAGTTTGCTTTTGATTTTGTCCATTTTGTCACTTTTCACTTGCCTCAACAGGTCTTCACAAGTAGAGTTATGTGTCCCAAGAAGGAAGGTATGCTGACTACGTCCCAGGTAGGGGCCATGGGTTATGGCCTCACTTGTCCAGTTGGGTCTTCTCGCGCACAGCATACTTCCAAAGGTCTCGGTCTCTGGTCATTTCCTCAGTGAGACCTAAAGAGCGAAGGTCGTTCTTCACCACCTCGTCCCAGGTTTTCCTGGGTCTGCCTCTTCCACAGGTTCCCTCAACCGCCAGGGTATGGCACGTTTTTACACAACTATCTTCATCCATTCTTACTATGTGTCCATACCAGCGTAGACACCTCTCTTGCACACCACATCTGATGCTTCTTAGGTCCAACTTTTCTCTCAAGGCACTTACACTCTGTCTGGTATGAACACTGACATTACACATCCAACGGAGCATACTGGCTTCATTTCTTGCAAGCTTACGCATATCCTCAGCAGTCACGGCCCATGTTTCACTGCCATGTAGCATGGCTGTTCGCACACATGCGTCATACAGTCTGCCTTTTACTTTGAGCGAGAGGCCTTTTATCACCAGCAGAGGTAAGAGCTCTCTGAACTTTGCCCAGGCTATTCTTACTCTAGCAGTTACACTTTCGGCACACCCACCCCCGCTACTGACTTGGTCACCTAGGTAACGGAAACTATCAACTATTTCAAGTTTTTCTCCCTGGAATGTGGCGGAAGATGGTCTCTGCGCACTTTCAGTGTTTATTGCACCAGAGCATCTGCCACATACAAAAACTATTTTCCTAGCTAGCCTTCCTTTGACATTGCTGCACCTCTTATGTGTCCATAGCTTACACTTGGTGCATCTTATAGAGTTCCTACCTACGCCTTTTCTACAGATCGAGCAGGGCCATCAACCTGATGGCGTTTGAAATTTGTCTACCTTCCTACTTATTAGGACTTATTACTACCCTACTAGATTGATGCTAAGGCCCTTCGATTCTAATCCTTGCTTCCACACCTGAAACTTCTCCTCGAGTTCCGATAGTGATTCAGCAATTAGAGCAAGGTCATCAGCATAGAGGAGCTCCCAGGGGCATCCTGTCTTGAATTCCTCCATTATTGCCTGGAGGACTATGATAAATAGGAGGGGGCTGAGGACTGAGCCTTGGTGGACCCCAACCTCCACCCGGAATTCTTTGCTGTACTCGTTGCCAACCCTCACTTTACTAACAGCGTCCCTGTACATGGCACGCACAGCTCTCACTAACCATTCATCTATACCTAGTTTCCTCATTGACCACCAGATAAGGGAACGGGGGACCCTGTCAAAGGCTTTCTCCAAGTCAACAAAAGCCAGGTACAGAGTTTTATCTTTCGCTAGGTATTTCTCCTGCAGCTGTCTCACCAGAAATATGGCATCAGTGGTGCTTTTCCCTGGCATGAAACCAAACTGCATCTCGTCTAGGTTGACTCTCTCTCTAATCAGTTGGGCTATGACGCTTTCCGTAACCTTCATTACCTGATCCAACAGCTTGATACCTCTGTAATTACTTGTATCTAGAGTGTCACCCTTACCTTTGTAGCAGTTGACTATTATGCTACTACACCAGTCATTGGGTATGACTCCTTCATGTATCACTTGGTTAACTATATGGGTGACTAGGCTATAGCCGACACTGTCAGATATTTTGAGCATCTCAGCAGTAATTCCTAATGGGCCTGGGGCTTTCCCTGTCTTCATGCTACCAATTGCCTTAACTACCATGGAACTGTCAACTCGGATAGCTGGTCCCTCTATTGGGTCGACATTCGGCAGACTCTCTTTATCCCATTCATTCTCTTTGTTGAGCAACCTTTCATAGTGGCATCTCCAAACCTCTCTCTTTGCATCCTCATTCAGCACAAGTGAACCATCATCCATGTGAACACATTTCTCTCCAACCACATCACGATTCTCTCTCACACACTGTCTTGCAACACGAAACACCTCAAGTCTTTGGTCCTCACAGCGCAGAACATTGGCAAACTTTTTCTTATCTGCTTCCCCTCTAGCTAAATATACCGGTCTCCTAGCTTCTCTTTTCGCAGTCTGATACAATTCCCTACTACCGCCTTTCCTCCAGTCCTTCCAAGCCTGTCTCTTGTCTCTAATAGCCCTGTCTATAACATTGTTCCACCACCACGTTACCCTGGGACAAGATGGTACTTTGCTCCATCCACAGATCTGGTCAGTGGCTTTCAGCAGATTGTCCTGTAGAAACCTTCAGTTGGCTTCCACATTATGTGATGCTATATCCCCTTCTATTTCGTCGAAAGCTTCGAGTAGAACTTCTCTAAATCTCCGTCCATTTACAGGATCTTTAAGTTTCCAGACTCTTCTCCTCCGAACTGGTCTTATTCTGGGCATCCATTTGGCCCTGATTCTGAAGTCGCTAACTACTAATCTATGTTGAGGGGTACATTCCTCGCCTGGGAAGGTTTTGGCATTAATAAGCAGCCCTTTTTCCCTCTTTCTGGCGAGGATGTAGTCGATCTGGCTAGTGTGTCTGCCAGAACGGTAGGTGACTAGGTGAGAGGTGGGTTTCCTGAAGTTGGTATTGCAAATCATAAGGTCATTTGCATCGCAGAACTCCAGCAGCCTGGTTCCCTCCTCATTGCGAGAGCCAAAACCGTGGCCCCCGTGTATGCCGTGGAAGCCCCCGACATGCCGTCCAACATGTCCATTGAAATCACCTGCCACAAAGAGAAGGTCACTGTCATTTGTCAACGAAGTAGTCAGTAATAGGGTGTCATAGAATCGGTCTCTCTGTCCTTCTGGTAGCCCCAGCTGAGGGGCATACGCCAAGATAATGGTTGCTGACCTATGATAAAGCACTAGTCTAATCTTAAGGATTCTGTCACATACTCTGACTACCTCGACTACCTTATCAACCCATATAAACTTCTACCCTGGTTAATATTTTTTTGCCCCCATCCCACCCCACCCCTATACATACACACACATACATGTGCACAGGTGTTGCTATTGGTAAGAAGTTTGCTTCCTAACCACATGGTTACAAGGTTAGTCCCACTGTGTGACACCTTTGGCAAGTGTCTTCTATAGAAAAAAATATCTAAGTATATATACGTATATATACATATATATATACATATATATATATATATATATATATATATATATATATACATAGCTGTTGAGGGAACCTGTGGAAGAGGTAGACCCAGGGAGACCTGGGATGAAGTGGTGAAGCACGACCTTTGAACATTAGGCCTCACTGAAGCAATGACTAGTGACCGAAACCTTTGGAAATATGCTGTGCTTGAGAAGATCTGGCAAGCCAAGTGAGACGATAACCTCGTGGCCTATGCCAGGGGTGTAACCAGCCCACTTATGTGTACCTTTCCTTCATTGGACACTAAACTCCACTTACGAAGACCTGTTGAGGCAAGTGAAATCGAAATCAAATTCGATGACTGGCATCCATGCTAGTGAAGTGCTAAGAGCACCATCTGAGTGTGATTGTTGCCAGAGCAGCTAACTGGCTTCCATGCTTCTGGCATGTAATAAGCACCATCCGAGCATGATCATTACCAGCATCACCCTACTGGCACTTGTACCAGTGGCATGTGAAAAAACATTTGAGCAAGGTTGTTGCCAGTGCCGCTGAACTGGCTCCTGTGCAGGTGGCATGTAAAAAACACCATTTGAGCATGGCCGTTGCCAATACTGCCTGACTGGACCTCATGCCGGTGGTACGTAAAAGTACCCACTACACTCTCAGAGTGGTTGGCGTTAGGAAGGGTATCCAGCTGTAGAAACTCTGCCAGATCAGATTGGAGCCTGACGCAGCCATCTGGTCTGCCAGTCCTCGGTCAAATTGTCCAACTCATGCTAGCATGGAAAGCAGACGTTAAATGATGATGATGATGATGATGATGATGATGATGACATTTGATGATATTTTTTTCTTTTTTTGTTTTAATCATTAGACTGCGGCCATGCTGGTGCACAGATTTGAAGAATTCTAGTTGAAGGAATCAATCTCATTACTTATATTTTGAAGCCTGGTAAATCCTACCAAATCCATTCACAAGGCTTTAGTTGGCCCAAGGCTCTAGAAGACACTTGCCAAATGTGTCATGCAGTAGGACTAACCTTGTGATCATGTGGTTAGGAAGCAAACTTCTTACCACATAGCAACGCCTGTGTGCATGTGTGTATATGTATATATACATACATATATATATATATATGTGTGTGTATCTATCTATATATATATATATATATATAGGGGTGGGGATAGGGCAAAAATATTAACCAGGATGGGATGAGTAATTTCTAATTTTTTATTATTTTTTCCCAACTTGTTTGAAATTATTACATTGCAAGTATTGCATCATC
Source organism: Octopus sinensis (assembly GCF_006345805.1). Taxonomy (NCBI): domain Eukaryota; kingdom Metazoa; phylum Mollusca; class Cephalopoda; order Octopoda; family Octopodidae; genus Octopus; species Octopus sinensis. The sequence goes on along the minus strand of NC_043014.1, from coordinate 24,875,190 downwards.
ATTTTGTATTGCTACATTATATTTAGGAGTAAAATTTGGTCAGCATAGTTGTTGAATTTGAGAGAGTTTGAAGTATAGTCAAATAACAGGTATTTATTTTTCAAGCAATTTTTCCTCAACTTTGACATGATTGTAATTGAGGTTACTAATAAAATAACTGGACAATTTTTGGTATCTAACAATCAATGTTCTTCTCTCAGTTGGATTCTAAGTCAATTTTTTCCCTACACTAATTTGAGCATTTTCAAATTTCAGGAAATGATTTCTAAAATTGGGTCAAATGAATAAAGACTAATTTCACTAATTTCTTCTTTTTACTGGCATGGTGTGTAAATATATCATGAAGAGAGATATTTCTGTAGATTGGGAAGAAGTTATAGAGAATATTTTATGCAGAGTTTTTTTTATTTATTTAGTCAAATTTTATCGGTTTCATATCATGTACCATTTTTCCCCAACCCTCTTTCAATTGACCTAGAATTTTTCTTCTTTTTTTTTTTTTTGCATTTCTGATCTTTTTTGATATACAGGGATGGATATTGGTGTGTATGAGTCTGTTTTCTGGAGAATTGAAGCAGCAAATTTACATTATCTTGTCTTACTCATTTTGTCCCAGCTAAATTTGTCTTTTATAAAATCAAAGAGAACAGTGATAATTTTTTCTTTCTCTCCTCTTTTTTCTCTTCCTTTTTTTTTTCTCTTTATTTCATTCCTCTCTTCCTGTTTTCAATTTAACTATACTAATACACTCCCTATTTTGGGTCATTTTAAATACAAACCTTTGACTCTGCAACACTGTATATAAATTCCCTACTGGGAATGACCAAGTTTTAAAATCTGCTGGATCTCACTCACAAGGGAATCTAACATTGCTTATAAACTCTATATTTGGAAGGACTAATTTTAAACTCTGCTGGACTTTAGGATTTTACTCAAAGGATATTGGAATATTGCATATATACCATCATGCCTATGAAATGGATTTACAACTTCAATACCCATACATATCTTACATCTATTTTCTTTCCTCCACCTCACTCTCTATTTTGTATCACATCTAAACTAACTATAACTTAATTTTCCTCTCACACTATTTCCGATGAAGGGATATTATTAATTAATATCCTAGAAACAGCTGTAAAACCTTCTATCTATAAATGCTCTAATATCTATACAGCCTTGGTTTTTTTATCTTATTACGCAAAAAATTCTTGTGTTTCTAAAAGAAATGGAGAAACTTTCAAAATACAAAGACCTGGAAATAGAGGTAACCAGAATGTGGAATCTAAAAACAGAAACAATTCCTATCATAATAGGTGCATTAGGCATGATAAAAAAAATATTCAGACAAATACATAACAAAAACACCAGGACTTACAAACACATATAACATACAGAAAATTGCACTACTAGGCACTGCACACATCCTACGCAGAACACATTCCATACAATAACCATCAGAGCATCACAACAAATCACAGCACATACCCAAGGCACACAGAGCTGCGCTTGGTAGTGAAGTGAAAGCACGATATAAAAAATATACTACTGAATAATAACAATACTGATAATAATAATAATAATAAAAAGTAACAAGAAAAGAACGAGACCTTGATATTAGATAAATAGAGGAGTATTTATATATGTTTAGAAAAGGAATGAAATGTCTTCTAGACTCCTATGCTGCAATGGGATGTCAGATATCACTAAAAGTCCATTTCTTTGATTCACATCTGGACTTTTTTGCAGAGAATCTTGGAGCAGTGTCTGGTGAGCAAGGGGAATGCTTTCATCAAGATATTGCATCGATGGAACAAAGATATCAAGGATTTTGGAATGCAGTAATGTTAGCTGGCTACTGTTGGCTGTTATACAGGGATGAACCTGAGACAAAACACCATAGAAAGTCCAAATCCCAAAGATTTTAAGTTGTCATGCATTTGAGTGTATTCTGACTTATTTGTACACAATAATTTAAATTTTCTACAATAAAAAGCCATGAAATTATCGTATCTTGTATTCAATATACGTTATATAGACATGCTTTATGTATCCTATAAGTTAAATGTGACCTGATAGAGGAAATCGAACTTCAGATTCGTAATCAACATCAAATATTAACCCAGAAATGTCAATCAGCAACTCTGATTAAAAAAAGTTTCATTTTGTTGACCAGTGTTATTTAGACATTTTGTTGGGGGTCTAGCAACTAGGCCCAGGTTACTGATCTTGTGGGATGTTATTTACTCTACTGTCTGTGGGATAGTTTCCCCTTTCAGTGGTCTCTACAAGAATGATGCTCTATTCACAGTCCAGGGCTGTAGTAACAGAAGTTGAGCAGAATAGAAAAAGAACAAGATTCTTCTTCAAGAACGTGGGCTTTAATGTCTCTTTTACTCCTAACTTAGAACCACCAACTTCCTAGATGTTACCTTAGATCTCCATAATGACTCTTTCCATCCATTCCACAAATCGGATGAGAACCTTAACTATGTAATCTTCCACTGCAATCACACATCTCAGTCCTTAACTCTATTGTAGACCATGTCTCTTATAGAATTTCTTCACTATTAGCTAATAAGGTGATATTTGACCAATATGCTGAATGTTATAACAGTGCTCTCAGCAGTACTAGCTATAGTAACATAATTAAGTATTATCTAATTTGGAGTGACTCTTGTCCTTCACTACCTGGCACCGAATATAGCTCTATCTCTACAGCAGATACTGAAGGTATCCTCACTCCACCACCCATATTAAACCCTTAAGCATAATTATCGTATTAAGCCCAATAAACACCCCTCTAATATTAGGATCCTATGCCTGAACTCTGCTTCCACCCATGGGCATTCCTATTAATATTTGCCTTCCTATCCTAAACCATACTGTGGTAGCCCCATGAAATGCAGCGGGCATACTAGAGTTCATGCCATAATTTGGTCCTCCCACCTTTGCCCTTAATATCCAAAGTAGGATACCTATACAATGCTTCATTCTATTAGAAAAACACTTCCCTAGATTCAGCATATTTAGAAAAATAGTTAACCCTAAATCTATTAAGCTGTCCTATCCCATCACATGCAATATAACCAGCATTATTTGCCATCTAAATAAAAGAAAATTACTTAATTCAGATATGAATGTTAGCAAAAATATTAATAGGATACAAACTAACCCTTGACCCATGCTTAGTAACTTTACAAATCCATCTCACACTAACACTAAAACAGACATCTACCCTAATAATGCTGGATCAGATGCACCGCTCACCACATATAACTGATTTTCAGATCCATTTATGCAAATGCAGTGGATAATGGAAATAATGTTATCGGCAACGACAACATCTGTTAATTAAATCAGCAGGATAGCTCTCTCATTACTACCTTCACAGCACCTCATAACACTAGGACAGGTGGCCCCTTTAATGCCCATATGGCATCAGGAACAGATAGCTGCTTTAATACCCCTATAGCGTCCGTGACAAAACTAACATCAAATACCTAGCCTCCTGCCCTTGGTAAGATAATAAATGTCTCACCAAGAACATTGTATATAAGTGCACAGTATCTACAGATCATTCTTGGTTTGCCTATGTCAGTTTGTGCAGTACACATTTCAAGGAGAGGTGGCATAACCACTACCCTAGCTTTCAGTTGGTGGCTAGGGCTAATTGTACCTCTTTGTCTAGACTAATCCATAATTTAAATCAGAATTCAGTGGATTACAATATCAAATGGTCCATTGTTAAATACACTAGACCATATATTGGATATAGCAAGAAGTGTTCACTCTGCATTGCTGAATTTTTCCATTATTATGCAATGTAAAGATGGTGTTAAGCATAGCAGTCTGTTGATAAACTGTTGACATTGATTAGATAATACATTCTTAAGGTATAAATATTTATTTCCCTACCTTAGCTATCCATCCCTTCAGTGTTTCTGACCTTCCCATAAAACTAGGTTACTTTGGTTTTCTTTTCATTCCAAACTTTTGCCTGTAATAGATCGTTTCCTTTTGTGGGTGGAGAGGTTTACCCTTCTTTGTATCCTTTATTATTTCATCATACTTTCTAGTTAATCTACCTTTTTATTTATTCAGCTATGTGTATGTGCACATAAGCATGTGTATGAGGGTGTATGTATAAATATATGTATGCATATATATGTATATATATATATCTGTATATAGGAACATTTATAAATATGTATATATGTGTGCATGTATGTTTATGTATATATACATATATTTTAAATCCTTGTATACTTCATTTGAGGGCCCATGTTATTTTTCTATATTTTCTTATTTTTTAATTTTATTCTTTTATAGTTTTTTATCTTTTATTATTACTACATTTTACATACGCATCACCTTGTTTAATGTTTATACACACACACTTGCATGCATGCATGTATGCTTGCATACACACACATGCTTATAGACAGGAATCTGCACATATATATATTTTTTATCTCTTACTTGTTTCAGTCATTTGAATGCAGCCATGCTGGGGCACTATCTTGAAGAGTTTTAGTCGAACAAATCAACCCCAAGTAATTATTCTATAGGTCTATTTTGTCAAGCTGCTAAGTTACGGGGGACATAAACAACCAGCACAAGATGTCAAGTGGTGGTAGTGTTTAACCATGTGTGCAAATACCTAGAACTAAAACACATGCATGCACATGTGTACTCACACTTGCATGCACATATGTTTGTTTGTGTGGGTGGGTGTTTATACACATACATGCATGGATGTGCACAAAATTACTTATTCATATGGGTACAGACATACATACACATAAAAATGCATGAATGAATGCATGCAGGTATGCCTATCTATATATGCATACATACATACATACATACATACATACATACATACATACATACATACATACATACATGGTGGCTGCTCCCTCGTTATTGAGTATGGCCATTGCACGAAGTTTAGTCAATGTTGTTATCGTGCAATGCCTGTGCAAGAAGATTTTTTTTTAAAGTGAGGAAAGGCTGTGCACTGAATCAATCCCACTCACTAAGCAACAGCAGCCATAATCCGAAAAGAAGAACAAGTCAACATCATCTGTAACCACTAAGCCGCAGGTTTTATGTTGGAGTAATCCCAGTTACCTGAGTTACCTTCTCCTAGAAGGATGCCCTAACAAAGGCTAGGAGTCCTTCACTCCCAATGGTTTAACCGCGCGATCGGGTATTCAGTCCGATTATTTCTATGTCTCCGCGCATGATACAGCCTTAAGACATTTATTGGATGGCCGTTGACTCTCAAGAGTTCCTCCGCCCTTTGACGGGTTTTGCTTTTCATCCTGCAGGATGTCCAATAAACACCCTCCTCACCAAGCAAGCTTGGTGGGGTTGCCGGTTTAGTCGCCGACGACCTGGCCATGCAACATGTTGTACTGGGTTACATGTTACCAGTAGCACTCGAAAGTGACCTGACATACATACATACATACATACATACTTACATACATACTTACATACATACATACATACTTACATACATACATTTCCTTTTGTAAATGCTTGGAGTCAACAGAATGGTTTCTTATACAGTTAAAGATTTGCTAGAAATAAGTACCGCATAATACCTTTGAAATCCAATCTGGTCTTTAAAAAAAAATAAGGAAGGACATAATGTAGCCCTATATAAACTATAAGACTGAAAAACAAAAAGATAGCATGGTCACAGAACATCTTTGACAACAATAAAAAACATAAACTACAATGACACATACATACATACATACATACATATGAGGGTGGGCTGAAACATTCATAGGCTGATTATGAAGTAGTGAAGCTAGAGCTATGAAATCTTGTTTGTATTAATTTCTGTTCCTCTTATTAATAATTGTATTCTTTAGTTTCAGGTAAACTGACATCTAACTGTTCAAAAAAGACTCCAAAAGTAAATAGTAGCAACTTGTCTGGAAAATTGACAATATTTGACATTGTGCTGTCATCACGTGCTTACAGAAAAATGGTTTAATCCCCAAGAAATTTATGCTGACATGTTTGCTACATTTGGGGATGATGCTCCAGCTTTATCAACAGTGCAAAAGTGAGTAGCTGAATTTAAGAAGAGAAGAGAAACACTTGAAGATGATCGAAGGTCTGGACACCCTGCAACTCTCACTATCGAGAAATACATTGAACATCTTCACCATAAGCTGATAGATGACAGACGATTGACAATAACTCAAACAGCCAATGCTATTAGCATGTCCTGTGAGAGAGTTGAGAATATTCTACACAATGATTTTAGTATGATGAAAATTTCTGCTCAACGGCAGCCACGTCTTCAGATACTTAATCAAAAACACACCAAGCTGATCACATCATGGCAAAATCTGACATTATTGTAGGTAGATCCTGCTGTTTTTCTTGAACGTTTTCTAACCCACGATGAGTGTTGACTTCATCACTTTGAGCCAGTGACAAAGAATCAATCCATGCAGTGGAAACATCCCTCTTCACCTGCTCAAAAAAAACCAAGGTTGTTTCATCTGCAGGGAAGATGATGGCCTCAGCTGTTTTTGGCATGCAAAAAGCATTGTATTTATTGACTACCTTCAAAAGAGTTACATCATCAATGGAGAGTGCTACACCAAAATGCTGAGGCAGTTATGAAAGGCTATTATGACCGAATGCCAAAGGAATCTTGTTTCACCAAAACAACGTTCCAGTGCACAAACTCTTGCTTTTAATGGCTGTTGTAGGTGATTGCAGCTTTGAACTGGTTGACTACCCTCCTTATTCTCCTGATTTATAACTATCATTTCTTCCCCAAAATGAAAAAAAACACAGTGATGATGACATCATATCTGCTGCTGATGACTTTTTTGACCAGCAAGATGAAAGCTTCACCAATGGGATCTAAGCTCTACAACACCGATGGAAGAACTGTGTGGACTACAAGGAGGACTATATTGAAAAATAAACCTCATTTGGTCATACTCCATTGGAGTATCTTGATCAGCTTATAAAATTTTTCAGCTCACCTGCCTTTGAATGTGTGTGTGTGTAAACACAATTACTTACTATAAATTAATGGCTATTACTTTCAGTAAGGTAATGCATAGGCATGAGTATGCATAAAAAAGAGCTGGAGCATGTATTCATGTGTGTAGTATGTGAACATATACACTCTTTACTTATTCTTTTATTCTTTTGGCTGCTTCAGTCATTTGACTGTGGCCATGCTGGAGCACTGCCTTTAGTCAAGCAAATTGACCCCAGAACTTATTCTTTGTAAGCCTAGTACTAATTCTATCAGTCTCTTTTGCCGAACCACTAAGTTATGGGGACATAAACAAACTAGCACTGGTTGTCAAGCCATGTTGGGGGACAAACACACATACACAAACATATACATACATACATACATATATTATATATATATATATATATATATATATATATATATATATAATATATATATATATATATACACACACACATAATATATATATAATAATAATAATAATTAATAATAAGGGAATATCAATTCCAGCATCACAGGGATGAGATATTCAAGTTAAGAATATTAAGTTGAATTATTCTCAATAAATAAATACATATATATCAAAGTATCATTAGAGACAGAAATCCCCATAAATTCATCAAATCAGAATATAAATTCAGTCATCATCATCATCATCATCATCGTTTAACGTCACTTACTATTCATGTTCAAAGTTGTTGACTACAGGTGTATCATGCGGTTGTATACTAAGTTCTTGGGACACCCAGTCTCTTACAGAACCTCCCCTTATATACAACCCCAATCTTCTTTATCTATCGTTATATATTTAAACTTATAGGTACTTCAAACTATACAGATGTATAAATAAATTTCTGGTATGTCAAAACATATATATGTGTAAATAAATTCGTTGAATCCTGCTGTTTAAGCCATAATTAATTTAAGAATTAGATGTGAATTACGCCTAAAAAAATTTATATAAATTAAAAATATATACAAATGAGAAAATATATACGATTGCCAAAAAAATATATACTAATGAGAAAAAAATATAAAATTATAAGAATGAAAAAATTAAAAAGATATATGTATCCAAATGATGAGGATGAATAAGAAACGAATGGAAACTAATATGAATGACAAAAATTCAGGTGAATTTTACGCGAAAAATACAAATGAAGATATGAAAAGGTATGAAAAATATATGGAAAAAAATATAAAGAGAAACATTTGAAAATGAAAAAATTTTTTAAATATATATGAAGGAATTAATTTATAAATTAATATAATGAACTTAATTTAAAATGTAAAGGTTAGAATGTAAAAGAAATGTATTTTCCATCTACCCCTGGATATCATGGCCTTAAATTGAGCTAGTTCCAATTTACACTGCAAGGTTCTGTGAAAGTGTTTATACTCATACATCTTACTGCTTCATTTAAACTATTATGTTATTAGCATATTACTGACAGTGGGACAGGAAATAAAAGCATTATGGGAACTATCCATCCTTTTTTTTATTTTTATTCACCCACCCGTCCCACGAATGCTCAACTATCATGCCCCACACTCAAATAGCAAGTTAAATTTAAATAACAGTATCTAATAGTAATTTCTAACAATCAATTTTTGTTTATTTGCTTGAGGGTTAGACTTTATTAATTAACCACTTCAGTTTGTGTTTACATTTAATTTTTCTTCCATCCTGTGCATTAAGTAGTTTTGTTTTAGCCCATAATATCTCCATGAATTCATGGGTACACAACAGACATAGTCTATTCCCAATTCTATACGATTTGGTTTTTCTTATTATCTCCCACTTTAGTTTATATTCAATTTCTTTCGATTTTAGACTCCAAATGTATTTACTTAAGCCTGTCGAGTTCATTAATTTCTTATTTTTAAATGAATTCATATGCTGTGCTATTTGTTGTTTAATATTATTCAATGTCGAACCAATATATGTTCTATCTGAACTTCTTTCAATATTCATATTATTATTAATTATTTTGCTTAATTCATTCTTATCTTCGTTTACAGAAACCACACATTTATATACTACATTAGTTAAATTACATCTACCTTTAATTTCATAGTTATTTTTATCCCTACAATTGCAACTTTTTAAGACCACAACCTTATTATTAGGATACTTATTTTATCATAGTAATATTTATTCAACTTATGTTTATTTAGTGATGAAATAATGTTTTCTCTATGATTAATACCGCCCTCTGTACAGAGTGTACTAAATGAGTGGAGATATGCAATGGTCGCACACTGACGAGGCCATGTATACAGATCTTTATAACATGACATGTGACTGAGCATGGGTGAATTATAAGACCTTCATAAAACACGAAAGGTATGTAAACGATAATTCTCATAACATATTTCTCTGTACTTTTTGGGGCATACCTACACAAGTGGGACTACTTCAATTTTCTTTCCTCACAACTGTCTGAAAACTAGAAAATGATGGAATGCATATTGTACACCCCAATCACAAAAAAATTCATTAAAAGGCATCCATTTTTCTATATGTTATGGGGAAATAAAGTCAGATGGGGGCTACTCATGAAGGTATGCCATTCTTTGGTAGTAAATAAGTCTAAATACGTTGTTCCTTAATTTTGCAGGCTATGTCTCCTGCTCCACTTCCCTGCTTCTGGTATTTTCTGCCTTTTTATCAATACCAAAATTAATTTATCTTCCAAAGAGAGAGTGGCATTATCTCTTTCTTTTACTTTTGCATTAGAATGTATTGAGACACAATGCTGTCACAAAAATGTTAAAACTTTACTAACTTCATCAATCTGTGACTAAACCTGGATTTAATTTCATTTTATACACACTTTGCTATCAATTATAGATAATTGCAAACATGGTCTGTAGAGATACAATATTTATGTGTACATTTTCATAAATGTTTCTCTTATACGATCATGCCTACAAATACCTGCATACAGTTAGTTCTTAGGGGCTTAACAAACATGGCTGATGTACAATTTTGGAAGTAATGTTCAAGATTTTCTTATTTTGGAATTAAGAAAGGTATGTAAAAATTACTTCTTTTGCACACACACACATACACAGACGCATACAGTCAAAGTAAAACTTCAGTATGAATTACGTTATTTCTTGCTATGTGCACATGCAAAATTACCGCTCAACTTCAATTGAAATTACCTTTTTTTATTTTTTTTATTTGCGTTTGTGATAAGCGTATTGAAAAACCTGATGTTTGATATAAACTTAAAAGGAAGTTTTTTCAGAAAATGTGTCATTTAGCTGTTGTTTCTAATATGTTGGTGACATTTGCACCCCCACCGACCTTATTTTTTTTCAAAAATTTCTTCGGATTCCTATGCTTTTGATACAGGAGATTAGGGTTTTGCCCAACATACAAGCTTTCAAAATTTAAATTTTCACCCTCTTTACTCAAAGTTTTTAATTTTTAACTTTTGTTGAAATTTTTTCTTGTAATCCATGTAGAAAATATATAAATTATGAATCTTTAACAATTTAAAAAAAATTTTTTCTTAAAGAAACACTCAAATACCATTCCCCAACTTCTATCCATCACCTCCGCACTTTCAAAAAGCTAAAAGTTCTGAATGTTTCACTTTTAGGTTTTTTGAAAACGGGGGAAGTGTTTTCAGAAAGGATGTCATTTAGCTGTTGTATCTAGTATGTCGGGTTTTCTAGTGGTGGTCTGATATTTTTTATGTCTGCTATTTCAGTAGAATTGTACACATGCAGACTTTTTAGCTTTTTGAAAGTGGGAAAAGGTGATGGGTGGGTGAAGTGGGAGAAGGGGCATTGAATGTTTCTTTAAGAGAAATTAAAACTTTAAAAAAAAAATTCCCAGAATCGAAATTGCTATATTTTTTTTATGTGGATTAAAAAAAATTGTAAAAAAGTTGAAAATTAAGAAATTGGAGTGAGGAGGGGTACATTAAAAGTCTGAAAATGTGATTTGGGGACAAAATCGTATTTGGTTAATGTTTACCCAGAAACAAAATAAAAAAAACATAGTGCAACGGGTGTAAAAGAATGTGTAGGAAATGAATATAAAAACAAAAATGTGCAGAAAGCAACGGGGTGTGGTGGGGGGAGAGGACTTCTGAATATTCACAAGATCTGAGATTTTCCCTCATAACTTATATGCAAATGAGTTTTTTTTAATGAAATTTTATATAAATACCTTTCAAACGGCATTCATCGCAGTTATAAAGAAATGTGTAGGTAAAATCTTTTCCGAGGGGGTGAGGAGAGGACTTTGAAAAATTCACAAGATCTGAGGTCTTCACCCATAACTTTAACGAAAATAAATATCTTTTAATGAAATTGAATATAAAATACCTTTCAAACAACATACATTACGGATGCCTAATGTACTGTAAACCCCTTATGTTTGCTCGAAAAGAAAAGGAGGGGGGACCCCAATAAATGTGGTTTTGAAGGTGAAGTGTGAAACTGCATTAGCCCCTTTTCTTTACTCATATTTTAAGATAACATTTTGCAGAAATACGTTTTCTAGAGTGTAGATTACATTAGACCGAAAATTCAAACAAGTTTGAAAAGAATAAGTGAAAATGCTAAAGTTAAATTAGTAAGTAACATAGTAACAGGAGAGAGAAAGAATGATACAAAATCCCTACAAAAACCACGTTAGTGTTTGTGTGTATGAAACAAATAAAATTATAACATTAAAATAAAATATCTCTTACATACCTCTTAAAAATCACTGGATATATTAATCCTAAATTGCAGATTGTGGCATATTAGGTCACTGTAATTCATTCATCGAAAAAAAAAAACATTTTCCAATAATTTTAGTTTCTTTCCTTTTTTCCGAACAAAAATAGGGGGTTTACGGCACATTAGTCATCCGTAATACATGCCGTTTGAAAGGTGAATATATACAATTTCATTAAAATATATCCATTTTCCTTAAAGATACAAGGGAAAAAATAGGATCTTGTGAATTTTCCGAAGTCCTTTCCCCACCCCTTTGGAAAAGATTTTACCCACAGATTTCTTTATAATTGTAATCTATGCCGTTTGAAGGGTATTTATAAAAAATTTCATTAAAAGAAACCCATTTTCCTAAAAGGTATGAGGGAAAAAGTCGGATCTTGTGAATTTTCTGAAGTCTTCTCCCCCACCCCAACCCCGTTGCTTTCTGCGCACTTTTGTCTTCATATTCATTTCCTACACATTTTTTTTTACACCCATTGCACTATCATTATTTTGATTTCATTTCCAGGTAATATTGTAAACATTAACCTTGTAATCTTCTATATTGAAAACATAGAAATCTGAAGAAATTTTGGTAAAAAAGAACTGGAAGTGGGTGATGTGCACGTGCTTTACTTCCACCATTCCTTAGTAAATTTTCATATTTTCACCCGTACAATTTTCACTAAGAAAAAAACTCGGACATTTTGCATGGAATCAAGTACCCTGACTTCCTAATATGCCGCAAACCCATTATTTTTATTCGGAAAAAAGGGATGAACCCTCAAAAATTTCACCCTACCCCCAATTGGGTAGTACACCTGCACGATTTTCACTAACAAAACAAAAAAACTTGGATTTTTTGCACGGAATCAAGTACCCCGATTTCCTAATATTGCCGCAAACTCCTTATTTTTATTTGGAAAAAAAAGGTGGGGTGGGAAACCGGACCCCCCCCCATCCAGGAATCGTTGGAAAATTTTTTTTTTCATTGAATGAATTACAGTGACGTCCTGATATGCCACAAAACCCTTTTTTGGAGCCAGAAAATGGGGTGGGGTGGAGTGGAACCCCAAGAAATTTCACTCCCACCACCAACATTTTTACAGTAATACGTTTTCCAGAGTGTGAATTACATGATTTGGTATTAAATATATAGAAAATATGGATTAATATGTTGGCATTTATATTGTGTGTATTTTATGCTGAAAATATTTTTTTCTGAAGTTGTAGTGTATATATATATACGGGTTGGACAAAATAATGGAAACACCTAGCATCATAACTTTGAAATATCTATAAAACTATCAAAAGCTTTGTAAATGACTGTGCGAGGAGAGGTAACGAGAATGGCTCCTTTAATACACCACTCGGTCGATACAATAAAGGCGAAAAGGATAAATGAGTATTAAGTGCCAGAAGGAAAAGAGAGACACAACCGGGTAGAATGTTTAAGAGAAGATTTTATTTATATGTTAACATGTGGGTGTATGCGTCATATATACATAATAATAGACCGGCCGTCATGTATACAAAGTGTATGTGTGTGCATTAAGCACAGAGCATTGAAAGAGTCTATAATATGACGTTAGAAGAATGTTCAGACACAAGGATGATAAATACCAGTCCGTAGTCAAGGTACACGATAGTTGAAGTGCTGCAACAAGAAGTTGAGGCTGCAATGCAGAGCTGGTTGAGGCACATGTCGTATAAGTGTGGCTACTATGCTGCTGTCGGTCACTTGATACAGGAAGTTCTCGCAGGTTGTATTTGCTACTAAGCATGGTGAAGTAATTCATAAACAGAGTTGAGATAGAACCTGTGCAAGGGTTGCTGGTTGCTGTGTACGTAGAGAGATGTTGTTGACAACATTAAGAAGACAGACGTGACAGAGATGGAGGTCCTGAATGCTGATGGACGAAGTTGAGTCTCCATGTGGCTGATGGCTGTGTCCTGTGTGGCTAGACCTTAAAAGGTCTGGAACCGAAAGGATTTCTTTATTTTCCTATAAAGGTTTACATAGAGGGGACAAACAATGACAGACAAGGAACATATAAGGGTCAAACGTGCCCATTACACAAATTAAAAACGGATGGGTTTATACATGAGAATAAAATGGTATGAAAACGAGTGATTAAATTAAATATACAAGATGGGTATTACATTATTCTATCCGGGTTAGTAGACTAACCCGCCGGCTGGTTTCCTTTTAAGTGATTACTTTCCATTTCCTTGCACGTGGACCGACCGTGCAAGCACAGCACCTTGTATACTCAACTTCCTTACAACTTCCATCCATCTTTTACCGAATACTCTTTGCGATAGGCTCCTCCTCACCAGACGGATCTTGCTGGAAAGATGGGCAATAAAGTAATTCACCAGCCCACGTCCGGAGATGAATTGACCTGTCGGGATTCCTTCCGCTCGTGTCATCCATGCCATATCTTTCAGTATGGTTACTATGCAGAGAAAAGCTACCTTCTTTTCTTTGGTGAAAGAGGAAGGTGGAATTATCTTTATCATGGACTCGGATAAGAGCCGTACTCTTTCTGCATCCGACATTAGCTGTTCGGCAATGGCCATCAACTCCCTCAACTCCTCAATGTGTACGAAGGTGTGCGTAACCGTTTCACTGGCACGCCCGCACCTTGGACATGTGGGGGAGGTGTCAATACCATGCCTTGACAACTTTTTTCAAACCGGTAAAGCCGATCAGTAGCACAGCCAGGTCAAAGATTTCTGGTAGTTATCCATAAATCTAGACCCAAAAGTCCTCCTGAACAGGCTGGCTAGCTGCCCCTTATCAAAGCCTAGAGTCTCCTCCAGGTCGTCGCCGGACTTAAGCTCTACCAACCCGCTATAAAAATCCGCTGTGGTAACCCTGCTGTTAGCATTGCTCACTCGAGAGAAGAGGGCCAGTGCTTGTCTGCACTCCTCCCGCCATTCCCCCAACTTGGATCTCTGCGTGATCCATGCACCTAAGTCCACAAGTGACTTTACCTTTGGGAATACCAGCTCGGCATCCAATGACCACACCTGCTCACCATCCAGGTGGCACCGAAGATGTCTCAGCCTCAGCGCGTACTTTCGCATCATTAGCCAGGGCATCCCCAGCCCACCCTTTAACGGTTTCTGGCAACAGATGGAGCGCCTCACAAGTGGAGTTCTACTTCCCCACAAAAAGTGGAAAAGGATCCTCTCCAACTTGGTCAGCCACAAACCGGGGCAAGGCACGACAGTTAGGCAGTAGGTTATCACAGATGCCATGAACACCTGCGTAACCTCCGCCCTTCCCAACAAGGATAACTACCTCCCAGACCATTTCTGGGCTATGGATGTCACCTTGCTTGCCACCTCACTCCAGTTCTTCTCCACCTGGAGGTCCGGTCCAAACCAGACCCCAAGCATTTTAACCGGGCCCACCGTCCAGCGCCCAACGACGCTGTTGGGAGGCATCGACTTGCCCCGCCAGGTGCCGAGTTGCAAGCTGACTGATTTTTCCTGGTTCATTTTGGCTCCTGCCACCTTCTCGTATCCTTTGATGGCGTCTTCTATGCGCAGTAGCTGCCCTTCATCAGTTACGGTGATGATGATGTCATCCGCATACGCCGACACATTTCTTCTATAACTCAGATTACGCGGTTCCACCCCCGTGTCCCTCAGCTTCCGCAGCAGTGGCTCAAGCGCCAATACATACAGTAGCGGAGACAGGGGACAGCCCTGGCGAACCGAATGCTCGATCGCGAAGGCCTTGAGAAAAACCCACTCACCCGGACTACAGATTCGATATTGCCATATATGGCTTTAATCCAGCCTCGGAAGGTCGGGCCAAATCCGGTCGCCCGGAGGACTGCCGCCAGATATTCGTGGTCAACCCTATCGAACACCTTAGACTGGTCCAAATTCACCAGTGCCCCACCGTTGCCATGCATTTTACCCACCTGCTCTATGGTGTAGTGAATGGGGTGAAGGTTGTCTTGTATCATCCTTCCTGGGATGGCACATGTCTGTGCTTCTCCCACCAGGTCGCCCACGACAACCCTAACTCTCTTCGCAAGCACCTTGGCCAGAATCTTTAACTCTGTGTTTAACAGAGTTATGGGCCTAAAATTATTGACGTTACCCCCTTTGTTCAGGTCCTTCCTGATCAGTGTCACCACTCCTCGGCTTACAGCTTTGGGAATCCTCCCATTCTGCTGCCAATTCGTGAACACTCTGGCCAGTACGTTCTCGAACAAGTCTGGCATGCTACTATAAAATTCGTAAGGAAGACCATCCAGACCCGGCGACTTGTCCCCGGGGCACTCGGACAGTACCTCTCTGACCTCCTTGGCCGAAAGACGTGGGCCACCAGCCAGAAAACACCGTAAGGCATCTACATGGTCCAGCGTCCCACTCCCGAACAACGCGGCAAGGTGCTTGTGAAAGGCCTTGCATATCTCCTCTTGTCCTTGGATCTCATCTGCCAAAGACCCAATCGTAGCGTCGATGCCATGTCGGGTTTCTTCTAAGCGAGCCCATCTGGCAACATTGATACCTTCATGGCCCATTGCACGTATCCTAGCCCGGACTCTGCATCCCTCGTGCTTGGCATTGAGATGTCGGCCCAAAGCCGCTCTCGCTGCTAACACTTGTGATACAGGGCCCGATCTCAGTGCCTCTTCTAATGTCTTAACTAGATCCCTTTCTGCTCTAGACTTAACTGCTTGCTAAATCTAATTGACTCAATCCGAAAGGCTCTTTTGAGGGCACTCCACCACCGGTTGTTAATCACCACGCCTGTTAGTGCCCTCTTAACTAATACCTTAATCTGGCTACAGTAAGCCTCACAATCCAATAGTGTCTTGTTTAGCTTCCAATAGCCAGATCCCTGTCTATGTACCTTAACTATATGCACCTCACACGTCACTAATTTGTGATCCGTGTAGGGTACATAGGTAAATTGCGGACAAGTAAAACTAGACTTATCTCTAATACTTACCACTATCCTGTCTATATAAGACCTGATCGATCCGTCGTTTCTTGCGCAAGTCCACATTGGAACACTCGGATGATCAAGTCTATATCGATCTGCCAGCCTGAATCGCTTCATCAGATCGATGAGGCATGAGTTACCCTTTCTATCTTTCGAGCCAACGCTATCCAAGCATGTATCCAGTATAGCGTTAAAGTCGCTTAACACAACTACTGTCCTTGATGTCACCAGAAAGTTCTCCAGGCGTTGAAAGAAGTCAACCCGTTTGCCTGCATTCCCAGGTGCGTAGATGCCAACCAGCCTGAAGGTCTTACCACTGTACGTTAGATCCAGAACGACCAACTCGCCTTCCGGGTACACAAAGATTGTACGTGTCTGCAGAGCCAGGCTTTTCCAGATCAAGACTGCTACCCCTCTACTCCCTCTCTCCTGGCTAGGAGAAATTATTTTCTCGTAGTCGTTCAGGAGGGTCGAGAAGGCCTGCAGCTTGCCCAACCTGGTCTCTGTAGCAACCATCACATCTATTCTGTGTGACCTGAGGTTGTCGAGGAGGCAAGCCTGCTTACTCTTCGAGCCCAGGCCACGAACATTCAAACATGCGATCCTTAACACGGTCATCCTATGCCATGTGGGAAAAGGAAAGACACTTACCATTCCTTTGTATTATTTTATCTTTCAAGGGGAATGGTTCTCAAAACATTTGAGACCATTTCCTGGCTTTCATCCTTTTCTTCCAGGGCGAGTTCATCCAGCGGGTCAAACACTTTTTAAAAATCTTTTAGTGCCCCAATATCGTTAGGATGTAGTTTTGTTAAGTCAAAAAATAAAGTTTTAGGAATCTTTGCTATGGTCATGGGGCTGTTTTTATAGTTGTTAATGTATATCGATGTATCTCGATGGGGTCTAATGACCCCATCTAAATAGATGTTTTTAGTTTTGTATGTCACTGTCACCGAGTCTTTGTTCTGGGGGATACCTATAGGTATATTTATGAATGATTGTCCTTTTTTCTTTTTTTTTTCTTTCCGGTTTTGGTACCTTTGTTTTCAGGGCCTGTGTCTTTGTTGGAGAATCTGCATTCTTGGTTCTTTTCTTAGAGACTGTATGAAACCCTTCGTTTGTATCCTGCATACTTGTTTCTTCTTCACTGTCCATAATCTGTTCGTGTGTTGGCTGGTGAGAGGTGGTCGCTCCCTCGTTGATGGCCTCTTTGGTCGGGAGTGCCTTCTCTTGGGTAGGTGCCTCCGTGGCCGGGAGTGCATCATCTTTGGTTTTAGCTGAGGTTGTTTTTTGTTTTGCCTCCTCCTTGTCCACGAGTAACACCTCTTTTCCGAGAGGATTTTTGCCTGTTTTAGTTATAAAGCTCCCCTCATGGGGGTCGGCTTCCTTGGAGGTGATAGTGGTGGGCTGGTTCATTTCTTTTTTGCTTTCTGGACACTTTTTTTGTGCCCTTTTTTTTCCATATTTATAACAATGTGGCTTCCTGCCCTCTACATTGATGGATATATTTATATCATCCATGACAATTACCTCAGATAGTTCTTCGAGGTCATTTGTGGTAGCTTGAACCAGGATCTCGAGGGTCTGGCCTCGCCAATTTTGTGGTCCGTCTCTTGTTATTTCAATTATTTTTATTTTATCTTCTCTCTTATACAACAGCATTGCCACAATGCATCCCACCTCCATCTCAGGAGGGATATTTTATATCTGTTGCCCCAGATATAGGAGCAACAACAAAATATTGCCACTTTGCAAGGTTCGAGTCGAATATTCTCTTACACGTTCCGTCAACTCGAACCTTGCTTCTATCGTGGCGAATTTATTACCTCTCGTTAGATATTTTATTTCTTTTAATGTCACACCAAGACATCTCTCTATAGTGCTTTCTTCCAGGTGTTCAAATCTTTTGCTTTCTGTGTTATAACTTTTATATATTATGGTTCTCTCTTTGATTTTGTTTTTGAGTTCGTTGGGTGGTGTTATTTTTGATACGCCATTACTTTCGCTTATCATTCCGAAAAATGTTTGGATTTCTTCTATTTTTATGCTTATTTGTTCGCGACCGCCAACGGCTGCTGCGAAATTCATTTTTTGGTTTCCTTTCATTGAAGACATTTTAACACAATTTTTCTGTAAAAACGGCAATTTCCCAAACAGGGACACAGTTCAATTTTTACACAAAAAAGTTCCTTCCCCCAAAGGGGGAGGGTTACGGTTTACAATATTTAACCAAATGCAATACAACAACACTTCCCTTACGGGAAACCAACAAACGAGATAACAACAGTAATAATAATAACAAACCTTACGGTTAAACAAGAAGCAATACTCCGTAGACGCGTGTGAGGGCTGAAGCCAAAAGACACTGAAACGGTGTGTCACTAGAGTTTTATAGTGTGCTATCGGCTCACCGGAAGTTTGTAAGAGACTGTCTCACATGATCTTATCAGAAGGCTGCAATTGGTTGGGTTGCATATTGGCGCACAATAGAGCACAAGACAAATTGCACCAATACCAACCAATCAGAGTAGTGGACACAACAGGGTCCAAAAGAGCGGCTGAAGGTTATATGTTATCTACTACATCTGTATTTATGTATATATAACAGAGAGGAATTTCCCTCAAGTCATATGCTACAGCTTGTTTATTTTTATGTTTTTGATTTATTATTAGTGTTGCTTAATGTTTTGCTAAAATTGCTGTTTCTTTTCAAATATCATCAGAAAAAGGTAATTAAAATTCATTAAAATGACAGATCTGTCGAACTTTCAAAGAGGTCAAATTGTTGGTGCTTGTATGGTAGGCACTAGCATAACAAAACCGCCGAAATGTTTGGCGTATCAAGAAATACTGTCTTGAAAGTAATTACAGCCTTTGAGAAAGAGGGAAATACCTCCTCGTCAAAACAAAACTCCGGAAGAAAATCAAAGCTTTCAGATAGGGACAGTCAGACTCTTACGCGAATTGTTAGAAAGGATCTCATAAAGTACAGCTCCCAAAATTACTGCAGAGCTTAATGACCACCTTGAGAACCCAGTTTCCACAATAACTGTTTGCCAGGAGCTGCACAAAGCCAGATTTCATGGGAGGGCTGCAATCAGAAAACCACTACTTTCAAAAACAAACGTTGCAAAGCATTTAGAGTGGAGTAAGAACCTACAGAATTGGTCCCCAGAGCATTGGAAGAATGTTATTTTCTTGGTAAAGTCATCCTTTACCTTATTTCCAACCACCAGCCGAGTATACATGTGGAGACAGCCAAAAGAAGCATTCAACACAGACTGCCTTCTTGCAACTGTTAAACATGGAGGAGGGTCTGTGATGATCTTGGGGGTTATATCTTGGAAACCTGCCAGCCCAATGGTTTCCCTTCATGCCAAAATTAATAGTCAAGACTATTTCAGCATTTTATCTGATCAAATTCATCCTATGGATGCAAAACTGTTTCCGGAGGGAAACGCAATCTTTCGGGATGATAATGCAGCAATTCACACAGCTGAAGATGTTATCGAATGGCACGAGGAACATTCTAGTGAAGTTGAACATCTTATCTGGTCACCACAGTCCCCAGATCTCAATATTATTGAATATTTATGGTGCATTTTAGAAAAACAAGTAAGAAGTCGATATCCTCTACCATCATCACTACAAGAACTGGAGACTGTTTTAGCTGAAGAATGGACAAAAATTCCTTTGGAAACAATTTAAACTTTGTACGAGTCCATACCTCGTAGAATTCAAGCAGTAATTACTGCCAAAAGTAGTCCTGCCCCATATTAAAATAAATTTGTTTAAAATTTTAAGGTGTTTCCATTATTTTGTCCAACCCCTGTACACACACACACACACACCCACACACACATAACAGTGTGTATGTATATGTAGACAGGTAAAATTGTAGAAATTGAAGAAAAAAAACAACAAATGGATCTTTTCGGTTTGAACGGCAGTTTGTAACATAATTTGTAGGTAACTAAAAAAATTTTAACTTTGTATACTGGTAGAATGTGTTTATAAAACGTCATTTTCTCTTGGCTTTATTGAGAAAAATCTATAGTTTGTAACATATTTCGTCTAAAATTTCTTGCATTTCAGCAATTTTAACCAATCGCTGACCGTCCATTGAGGTGAAAGCATTCTGTGCGTCATCAATATGTTCCTCGTTTAAGAAACAGATTGGGTTTATTTACATTTGTGATGAAAAAAAGATACCCTTCCCCCACCCCTAACCCTAACCCTAAATCTAAAATAGATTGAAATGCAATAGATCGATACTAGGGTTATAATTATGGGTGACAATTTCATACGACACCGCTAGGGTGCATTTCAATCTCTTTTAGATTTAGGGTTAGGGTGGGAGAAGGGTATCTTTTTTTCATCACAAATGTAAATAAACCCAATCTGTTTCTTAAACGAGGGACATATTGATGACGCACAGAATGCTTTCACCTCAATGGACGGTCAGCGATTGGTTAAAATTGCTGAAATGCAAGAAATTTTAGATGAAATATGTTACAACCTATAGAATTTTCTTAATAAAGCCAAGAGAAAATGATGGGATCTTTTCCTTTTGAATGGCAGTTTGTAACATAATTTCTAGGTAACTAAAAAATTTTAAACTTTGTATACTGGTAGAATGTGTTTATAAAACATCATTTTCTCTTGGCTTTATCGAGAAAAATCTATAGTTTGTGAGAGAGAGGACAGAGAGGAGAGTGAGAGAGAGAGGTGGGATCAGTATCATAAAAAAAAAACTGCATTTGCAGTGCTGTCTCCAAAGATTAACAAAAACTTCATGGATGCGAAAAACAAAACCAACGTATATGACAGGTATGTAAAACATATTTCTGTGTACCTTTCTTTGTTTATTCGTAAGTCATTGAAACTGTTGCTCACGCACACACAAACACAAAAATTCTCCAGGCATTTGGTTGTTATTTTTACCATATCGACATTTACAATCCCACGTACAATGAAAAAAAAATGTTAATTTTGAAAAAGTATATATGCAACTTTTATTCTCTCTCACTCTCCCCCCACCACCAGCACAAAGATATATGGCGTGTGTGTGGGGAGATTTCCGAGGGTTCCACTCCACCCCACCCCTTTTTCCGGACCCCCAAAATAGGTTTTGTGGCATATTAGGAAGTCACCGTAATTCATTCAACGAAAAAAATAAAATTTCCAACGAGTCCGGGATAGGCGGGGTCCCACCCACCTTCTTTTCCGAATAAAAATAAGGGGTTTGCGGCATATCAGGAGGTCAGGGTACTTGATTCCACGCAAAAAAAATCTGAGTTTCTTCTTTTTGCTAGTGAAAATCATGCGGCTGTACTTCCCAATCGGGGTGAGGTGGGGGTGTGAAATTTCCGAGGGTTCCACCCCAACCCACCCCGTTTTCCGGACCCCCCCAAAAAAGGGTTTTGTGGCATATTAGGAGGCCACAGTAATTCATTCAATAAAAAAAAATTCCCATGATTCCCTCACCCATCCCTCTTCTTTTTTTTCCAAATAAAAATAAGGGTTTGTGGCATATTAGCAAGTCGGGGTACTTGATTCCACGCAAAAAAAATCCGAGTTTTTTTTTCGATCAAACTAAAGCGTTTGACCCGGTCATAACCCCCACCCCTCCAAAAAATAGTGTAATAGGTGTAAAACAACTTCCTCTAAACGAATATGACAAAAAAAATGTGTGCTCGCGAAAGGGGGTGGGGGAGAGGACTCGAAAAATTCACATCTTCAGTCAATGGCCTTTAAACTATAGTGTTTGACTCAGGCCAGAAAAAAAAGAAAAAAATAGTGTAATTGGTGTAAAACTACTTGTTCTAAATGATTATCAAGAACACACACCCACACACATACAAAGAGAAATGGTTGGTTCACTGCAACATTTAAATCACATTTCAATGTCGATATTTTAGTCTCAACCAGGCATCTCTTACCCTTGTCTCTCTTCTCTAAAAATTCTGTTCAATCCTTCCCTGAATGGTATCACACTGGAGCTTCTTCTCAACTCGTGTCTTTATTGCACATATTCACTTGCAATGACTCAAGAGCAGCATTAGAACACATTGAATGGTATAATCTTTGGTACACCACTCTCTTCTACTTGTTTCAGTCATTGGACTGCAGCCATGCTAGGGCTTTGCCTTAAAGGATTTTACTCAAACAAATCAACCCCAATGCTTATTTTTTTAAACTCTGGTACTTATTCTGTTCAACTTTTTTGCTGAACTGCTTAGTTACAGGGATGTAAACAAACCAATGCCAGTTGTCAAGAAGTGAGGGTGGGGTACAAAGACACACACACACATACAACAGACTTCCACAGTTTCTTCTATCTACCAAATTCTCTCACTGGGGTCAGGTAGAGTAGAAGGTACTTGCCCAAAGTGCCATGCAGTGGAACTGAACTTGAAACCATCTTAACCACATAGCCATGTCTGACAAAAAGAAAGAAAACCATTGAGATGGTCATGGCTAGGCTACCTTTAGTTCATAAGTTTACTTGATTTGAGCAAACTTTTTAGCTAAACCACAACATGAAAAAATCAATGTAGTCCATAGCCAAATAACCTCTCTTCTTTTTGTTAGGGAGATTTTAAACTCAAGGGTTACTGTTTGGGGGAGGTCTTATTTCTTTTCTGTTATGGATATCGCATTATTTTTTTTGCTGACTTGTATTATATAGTCTTTGACTCAATTCAGCAGTGCCAAACCAAAAGTATAGAAACTATTATTTCACTTCAATGGTGTTGGTTAATGTATTGATATTGATAATAATAACTTCACCACACACACACATTCAACTCCATAATAATAACAACGGATACTAAAGATGGTGCTATGGCCTTTTCTTTGATATCTTTCTTGCTTATTTAAATTCAGTTCAATTCACACTTGCCTTGAACCAGTCATTTCTTTGCGTGTGTGTGTGTTCTTGATAATTGTTTAGAACAAGTTGTTTTACACCTATGACACTATTTGTTTTTGTTTTTGTGCCCGGAAATTCACGATGTGAATTTCCGAGGCATCTCCCCTACCTCCTTTCGCGAGCGCGCATTTTTTTTGTCACATTCGTTTAGAGCAAGTTGTTTTACACATATTACACTTTTTTTTTATTTTTTGTGCCCGGGTCAGACCCTCAGATGCTTTCGGAAATTCACGACGTAAATTTTCCGAGGCCTTCCCTTCACCCCCCCCCCTTTCGCGAGCGCGCATTTTTTGGATCTTTTCATTTGTGAGGCCAGGAGCCCAGATCTTTCTACTTAACTAAATAATTTGAAACTTCATGTGCTGGTACAGTGTCTCAAAACAAGACACTAGTTGGAACTAGTTTATTTGAGAAAAATCTATTTTATGACTTTAATCGTAGATTAAAACTGCGAATTTTAACCAATCA
Source organism: Octopus sinensis (assembly GCF_006345805.1). NCBI lineage: Eukaryota > Metazoa > Mollusca > Cephalopoda > Octopoda > Octopodidae > Octopus > Octopus sinensis. The sequence goes on along the minus strand of NC_043014.1, from coordinate 24,851,058 downwards.
TATTGTTTGTTTTCACTTAAAATAATTTACTTCATTATCTTAGTGTGACGTAGAAACCTATTTTGTGACGTAGCCAGATGTGCGTAGATCTGTGTCATTCATGTTTTTATAGAAAACCATGCGCGTTTCGGTCTGTTTTGAATGTATTTTTAAAGTATTGAATGTATTTTAATTGTTATTATTTTTTTAATTTATTATTTTAATTTTTATTATTTAATTTCTGTGTTTTGTGTTTTTATAGAAAACGAATTTTGATAAATGTATTATTTTAGTTTTTATTAAGAGCGTGAAAGCACGTGCGTATTTCTTTTGAATGTATTAAAACTAATACAACAGTTATTGTAAGATATTAAGGTTTTTAAAAATATCCATGTAATTAATCTATAAAATATTTAATTTGTAAAACATTAGATTGAACTTCTCTAATTTTCAAATCGATTAGCATATTCAGGGCCATTTAGTCACCTACCAATCTGGTAGACACACTAGTCAAATTGACTACATCCTCACTAGGAAACAGGAAAGACGACTACTTGTAAATGCCCAAACCTTCCCAGGTGAAGAATGTACCCCACAATATAGATTAGTAGTTAGCGACTTCAGGATCAGGGCTAAATGGATGCCCAGAAGACGACCAGAATGGAGGAGAAGGGTCTGGAAGCTTAAGGATCCTGCAAAAAGAGATTGAGAGACATATTACTCAAAGCTGTGGAAGACAACTGGAGTTTTCTACAGGACAACCTTTTGAGGGCTAGTGACCAGATCTGTGGATGGTGCAAAGTCTACTCTCAACCCAAGGTAACGTGGTGGTGGAACAATGTTGTTGACAGGGCTAGTAAGGAAAAGAAACAGGCTTTGAAGGACTGGAAGACCGGTGATAGCAGGGAATTGTATCAGACTGCCAAAAGGGAAGCTAGGAGATAGGTTTATTTGGCCAGAGGGGAAGCAGATAAGGAAAAGTTTGCCAATGTTCTGCGCCGTGATGACCAAAGACTTGAAGTATTTTCCTGTTGCCAGGCAGTGTGTGAGAGAGAATCACGATGTCCTAGGAGAGAAATGTGTCCTCATGGGTGACGGTTCACTTGCTGCAAAGAGACAGGTTTGGAGACGCCATTATGAAAGTTTGCTAAATAAAGTGAATGAATGTGAGAAAGAGAGTCTGCCGAATGCTGGCCCAACAGAGGGACCAGCTATCTATCTAAATTGCCTTGGTAGGTAAAGCAATTAAGGGTATGAAGACAGGGAAAGCCCCTGGACAATCAGGAATCACCACAGAGATGCTCAAACTATCTAGCGGTGTCGGCTATAGCCTACTCAACTAGGTGATACATGAAGGAGTCATACCCAATGACTGGTGTAGCAGCACCATAGTCAACTGCTAACAAAGGTAAAGGTGACACATTAGATACAAATAATTACAGAGGTATCAAGTTGTTGGATCAGGTAATGAAGGTCACGGAGAGGGGCATAGCCCAAGTAATTAGGGAGAGATGCAGTTTCGGTTCATGGCAGGGGAAAGCACCACTGATGCTATATTTCTGATAAGACAGATGCAGGAGAAATAGCTAGTCCAAGATAAAACTCTGTACCTGGCTTTCATTGACAGGGTCCTCCGATCCCCTATTTGGTGGTCAATGAGGAGACTAGGGATGGATGAATGTTTGAGAGCTGTACAAGCCATGTACAGTAAGGTGATGGTTGGCAACGAGTACAGTGAAGAATATCGGGTAGGGGTAAGGGTCAGCCCCCTCTTATTCATTATAGTCCTCCAGGCAATAACAGAGGAATTCAAGACAGGCTGCTCCTCTAAGACCTTGCACTAATAGCAGAGTCACTGCCGGAACTGGAGCCAAAGGTTAGGGTGTGGAAGCAAAGTCTAGAATTGAATGGCCTTAGGGTTAACCTAGCCAAAACCAAAGTTTTAGTTAGTGTGCAGGCTGTCAAATCACAAACTCCTCTGTAGAAAAGGCATTGGTAGAAACTCCATACGATGCACCCGGTGTAAGCTATGGACACATAAAAGGTGCAGTAATATCAAAGGAAGGTTAACTGGGAAAATTATTTCTTGTGTGTGGCAGATGCAGTGGGGCAATAAACACTGAAGGTGTTCAGAAAACAGCTTCCATTACATGCCTGGGGAAGAAACTAGAAGTAGTAAATACTTTCTACTACCTAGGCGACCAAGTATGTAGTGGGAGTGATTGTTCTGCGAGTGTAGTACCTAGAGCAAATTCTGAGCAAATTCAGGGAGCTCCTACCTCTGCTGGCAGCTAAATGCCCCTCACTCAGGGTGGATAATGCAACATATATTTAAAATGTGAGGAGCAACCGATTTCATTCTAGAAACAAAGCCTTTCACTTTTCCAGTCATGGCTGCAGCTCCATATGATGCAGTGTTGATCAAATTAGTCGATGGAATATTTTTATCATTAAAATACTGCATTACTTCATTGAATATATCTTTTCCATTAGTTGTTTCAAAAAAAACTTTTAATGAATAACATTTCTTCCCTTATATCATCTTCATGGTTGAATCTGACATAGACCAGAAGGATAACTTGGTTATGAATTGTGCTATCATCAACCTGGATAGAAAAATTGGTCGTTCGGAGAATTTCCACAATCTTCTTTCTCCTCAACAAAATTAGACATTTCATCCTGTCTTCTTGTAATTGTGTTATTTGAAAGTGGAATTGTACTCAGAGTAGGTTCAGCATCTTTTCCCAGAACCTCATTTGCACAAGCTATCATAGCAGGCTTGACAAGATTCTCACCTTAAATCTGAGGTGCTGCAACCTTGGCAATAATTTCAGAAACCAAATAACTTGGTTTGAGTATCTTTACTTTTTCAATATTTATCTTCTTTACAAAGTCAGGTAGTTTGATTAGCTGTATTTTCTTTTTATTCTCAAAATATTCCCGACCTTTACTGCTCCAGCTTAACTTTCTTCATGGAATAATTTGTCATGATGGCATTATATTCAAGATACATAGGTTTTGAGTCTACAGATACAAAACCAAACATGATAAAATCTTCTTTGCATTTCTTCAGTTTTGCCTTTTTAGCAGTTAGTTCAGTTATTATTACAACTGATCATAAAAAAAATAAAAATAATAAATATTTTATTTCTATAAATTTAAAGTATCAAATTTATTATTAAACAATATTATGTAGTGATCTATTAAAAATATCGAATTTATTATGAAACTGTTGTGATTATAAAATTTAAATTATGTAGATCTTGATTGTAATATATCATTGATTATATATTATACATCATTGATTCTTATGGAATAATTATTGAATTTTGTTTTCTTATTATTATTCTGTCTTCATATAAATTATTATTAACTAACAGTGTCTTTATTATCGAACAATATTGTGTAGATCTGAAATGGCTTCAATTTTTTATGGCTACGAATTCTCTGGGGACCACTGGTAGGTTCCAGGGACCACATTGGGAATCACTGCTTTAAACAATACTGGATGAAATGAATATTGAAATTATTTACAAATTTTGTTAGTACATGAAACATGTTATAATTTACAAGTTCCAGTAGAATATGTGACAAAGATAATATTCCTAGATGAACTTATCCCCTTTAATTTTCTTGTACCAGAAACTTCCAACCCCAGCCAATATTAACGCCAGATAACTTACGCAGGACATTTTCATAATAAAGAAGAAAAAATTAAAAGGCTTTCATCTTTTTCTTTTAAACAAAAGAATTTTTATAAAGATATATATAAAGGATAGCTTTATGGTTGAAAAATTTGCTTCACACACATGGGTTTCTGGGTTCAATTATGCTGTATGGTATATTGGGTAAGTGTCTTTTACTGTAGTCTTAGGTTGATCAATGTCATGTGAGTCAAATTGGGAGAATGATTCTATGAAGAAGCCCGCAAGATGTGTTTGTGTGTATGTGTGTGTGTTCATTTACATGTTTACTACTCTAGGTTACTTTCAATGAACAGGCATCGTTAAAATGGGACCCTGCCCTATGTTTGGAATTATCTCTAATATTGATAGGGTCAATGAAAGACACCCAAAGACAGTGCCTGAGCATGGTCATAGCACACTGACTGAAATTAATAAAAGAAGAAACAATTCTAGGTTTCAAAACATTTTTTAATGATAAACATCCAAATGTAAAGACAATGTTAAATGACTTTTCTCGGTGTAAATGTATGCATACATGCATAAATGGAATTTCCTTCTAAGTAGAAGTTCACCCGAAACAAAAGTCATGGAAATTATTAGGATGAATATTCTTTGGGTGGGAGATCAGAATAAATAAAAGAATACAAGTGAATGTGTCATGTAAAGTGGGATGGGTGGGTTGGTGAGGTGCACAGCTGCCTTCAGAAACAACAGTAAAAAATCTTTGGTTTCATAATGGTTGAATCATTCGCCCAAAACAATGAGATTTTTGTTTCTTTTTTAAGACATGTAGTGGGGGAATATTTATATTGATAGGAATCATTAATTAACAAGAAAATAATTATACATACACACACACACATATATATATATATATACAAAACGAGAAAATGGAGAAATATATCCAAATCAATCATCAACCATCAGATAATACCGAATCAATACTTTATTAAACCACTACACAATAGCAATGATATTATACATTAATATAGTGCAAATATAACAAGACATAGAAATACATTTACATTGTAGCTGACAGCTGTTTCGGCTGTGAAGACAGGTATGTCCCATTTAACCTATTAGCCATATAAAGCAGGTATAAATGAGACATTAACAAGAATATCTCATGGCCTCTTCAGAGAATTTAATGCAAGTATGAAAAAGATTTACATATAAATATAAATATGTGTGCATACACACTCATATTCTTACATATATATATATATACACAATAATACAATATAAACAATATAGATCAATATACATCAACAAACACAATAATGTTCCATATTGAACTCCACAGTTCCATAACCAACATCAAGAAACCACAACATGTACACTCACACTCAAAGCAGGCATATATATTGAACAGTCCAATATATTAAAATGTGCCATTTCACAAAAAGTCAATAAAATTAATATCACCACGACTGATACATATATATTTCAATCATATATATACATATATCATATGTATATATACATATAAATATCATCAAATGCATGTATGTATCTGAATACGTCTTGTTTGATTTACATGTTTTTCGAGTCAAGTATGTTTTAAATTAAAAAATGATTGAAGTATTCTTTCACAACCAGATGCCTTTCCTGTCATTAACACTTGACTGTGTTTTAAATAAGGAATCTCTTAATTACACATGTCTTGAAAGGCTTGAAGTAAGCAGACAATTTGTCAACCAGAGAAATGACAACAGCAAACCTTGTAGCTTGCAACTTTTATAGAGCACAAACATAAACAGATATACACACATATTATATAGATAGATTTCTTACAGGTTCCATCTATCAAATTCACTCACAAGGATTTGGTCAATCTTGGCTATCATAAGTGATACTTGGCGAAGTTTGCCATGCACTGGGACTGAGCTCAAAACCATATGATTAAGAAGGGAACTACGTGCCTGTGCCTTCTATCAGTCTTTCTGTACATATGTATGCGTGCATACATACATATATATATATATATATATATATATATATATATATACACACACATATAGTATGTAGATAGGGTTGTAATCGAAGCCGTGTCCTTGTGAAGCACACCTGTAAATTCCAGTATGCCAATATTGTATGTATAAGAGCAGAAAAATATTGGAAAATAATATTTACATCAAAACAGTAGAGTGGAAAATATTTTTAGTATTATTTATTCACCATTGCACATGTTTCATTTGCTAGTACGAGTTAGAATATTATACATGTAAGAGATAATTATAAAATATCTCTTATTAAAAACTCCTCAGACAGCGAATCAATTATCAGATTGAATAAAAAATAAGCAACATTTTGAACCATGAAGAATTTGTACCAGATTTTTGCAGGGTTTTGAATTTTTGTTAAACATTTTTTTGCAGTTGTCTGATAATACAGATATAAACTTACCCAAATGCATCAATAAATTAACATTTATATTTTTTTCCCCATTCATACAATCATCTGAAAGGGAACTGTGAAAGTGCGATATTTGAGCAGTTTTGCAATTCAACTTCAAAAAAGGATGTAAAGCAGCTAAAACTGTTCATGATATCAATGAAACATTTGGTGGGGAAATGACCAGTGAGAGGTCAGCTTGAAAATGGTTTAAATGATTTTGCAGATTGTGAGCATTATGGACGCCCATCTGTCATCGATGACAGTCAAGTAGAGACTGTCATTGAGAAAGATCCATATAAAACCACTTGAGAACTGGCAAAAGAACTTCAAGTTTGTCAGAAAACTGCCTGCAACCATTTTCATGCAATCAGAAAATCAAAAAAGCTCGACAAATTTGAATGAAAATCAGAAAATGCTTATTGCTTCTTCTCCGCAACCAGACCAATCCATTTCTTGACCATATTGTAACTTGCAATGAAAAGTGGATTCTGTACAATAAAAAACGTTCATTGCAGTGGTTGGAGCAAAATGAAGCACCGAAAACCTTCCCTAAACCCAAGCTCTTCAAAAAGAAGGTTATGGTGACTGCTTGGTGGTGTACTTTTGGAATCATCCATTATAACTTTTTAAAATCTGGAAAAAACATTACTGCAGAAACATATTGTCATGAAATTGCCAAAATGAAAGAAAAACTGCTAATCCTCTGTCCCAGACTGGTCAACAGAAGAGGCCCAATCATTCTTCATAACAATGCTCGACCATAAATTTCACTAATGATGCTCCAAAAGTTGAAGGAACTTGGCTATGAATTTCTTCCCCACCCAGCTTATTCCCCAGACCTTTCTCCTACCGACTACCACTTTTTCAAGCACCTTGATGGTTTCCTGAAAGAGAAGGAGTTCAAAAATCAAACTGATGCTGAAACTGTGTTCAAGGAGTTCATCAGCTCCAGAACTCCAGATTTTTATGTTACCAGAATAAACAAACTTGTAACTCATTGGCACAAATGTGTTGATTGTAATGGTACTTACTTTGATGAATAAAATTTCCACATTGCTGAAATATATTGTGATGAATTTCGTGTTTCAAAACGTTGCTTACTTTTTACTCAGCATGATAATACTCTCTAATTTTCTGTCTGAAGACTTTCTAACAGAAGATATCTTACATGTTTCTCTGTTAAATACAATTTTGTAACCCCTATTAGTAAATGAAACATGTGTAATGGTGAATAAATAATACCAAAAATTTTTTCTTATCTCCTGTTTTGATATATGTATATATACTATATTATCATTAATTGATGGATGCAAAGAAATAAGAAACTTGAAGTAGTCAACTCCAAAATATAGTTGGGGTAGGTAGAATGGGGAAGTAAATGTCAATAAGAACTAACTCAGTCTTGCCAAACAGATGCCAGGACCAAAAAGTGATGATGATGATGATCAGGATATATATATATATATATATATATATATATATATACACACACACACACGTATATATACATGTGTGTGTGTGTATATATATATATATATATGATAATATGGCGTAAAAGAAAGAAAATGGTAAATCTAGTTGAGTTCCTCATGAAGATAACATGGATGCCGCTCGAGCTCAAAAGATTGGCTGTTATGAAAACCTCCTAGAGGAATGTGAAGACACAGGCTGGAAAGCAGAGCATTTTTCAATCAAAGTTGGATGTAGAGGGTTTGTTGGACATAGTGTGAAGTGACTATTGCCATCATTGACTTAATTCATCGCAAAGCAAATACCACTAGGAGTAATATCCAAACTACACTGGAAAAGGCAAACCACTGGATTTGGTTAGAAAGCAACAATGAGCAATGGCTAGAAGAATATTGAGTGAAATCTGATGACCAGTTGATCTAGCAAGCAGGGTCTCATTTCAGTGAGGGGTGCCCAATGATGCTGTCAAGAGATAGGTCCCGAAATGGCAGGTATTCTCTTCTAATGGCCCCATAAACTTGCTAGCATCTGGTATGCAGAGCTTTCAACAGGTAACACTTGCATCTGCATGTTGTTTGCAAAAAAATATTTAAAAATATATATTCGACCCTGTGCTTGAGGAAACCTATTGAGTCAAGTACATCAACATCAAAAATCAATGGAAATTGTAGTTGTGATCCCTGTGCCGGTGGCATGTCAAAAGCACCGTCCGGATGTGGCCAATGCCAGCGCTGCCTTCACTGGCTTCCATGCTGGTGGCATGTAAAAACCACCAATCCAATCATGGCCATTGCCAGCCTCGCCTGGCACCTGTGCCAGTGGCACATAAAAAGTACCCACTACACTCACGGAGTGGTTGGCATTGGGAAGGGCATCCAGCTGTAGAAACACTGCCAGATCAGACCGGAGCCTGGTGCAGCCTTCTGGCTTCCCAGATCCCGGTTGAACCGTCCAACTCATGCTAGCATGGAAAACGGACATTAAACGATGATGATGATATTCATGATCCGCATTATCATCACTTTTCTATGCTGGCATTAGTTGGACAGAACTGAGCCAGTACCTCCACCTCCACTCCCAACTGAGTTGCAGGACTACATTTTGTTCATACTTTCTCTTTGCAACATAAGTTTCTGTGTTTGGATTTAACACCAACCACCTTACAAAAAATGTATTTGTGTGTGTGAGGGTGTAGTTAGTATAACAAATAGGAGAAAAACTATTCAATAATATAGTAGGAGATAACATATTTTAGTTGATCCAGTAGCATCATAGACAATGTCTTTGTGTTTGTCCCTATCCCAAATTAACAATTGGTGTTGTTTTGTTTATGTCCTTGCAACTTCACGGTTTAGCAAACGACACTGATAAATAACAAACTTAAAAATATGTAGTGGGCGCAATTAGTTTCACTAAACCTTTCAAGGTGGTGCCACAGTTCAATAACTGAAACAAGTAAAAGAGGTAATGTATGAATGTGTATATATAAGAACTACACATACAAACCTATCTGTAGATAGAATAACAAAAAGAGAGGAGAGACACAGGCAGTAATAGAGAAGCTAGTTATATTAGTCAGCAATTGTTAGACTTTTTGAGAAAATCTAAAATATATAAGTTTAGTTGTATGTTTGTATCCAACAATGTATATTATTCTCAGACTTGCACATTATTTGAAATACAAAAAGGTCACAAATTTTCAGAACTTTCACATATATTGCTCAGATGAAACTTGGCTGAGTGACCCAAGTGTCTTATGTTCAGTAATCTTCCATTTATTAGACAAGACAAACATGTAAGCACTGAGGTGCGACTGGCACCTTTATTTATGATACTGAGAATGATGGATTTTAGTTCAAATAAGAATGCAATTATTTTGTTTAACATTGTTACAGTAGTTTGTTTTAATATTAAAAGTGATGTAATTCAATTAAAAGATCTCTGATATCACTGTTAAAAACCAGTGTTCAATTCTTGTTTCATCTTAACTCCTTAACATTCAGATTGTTTATTCACATTGCTTTGAATTAATCATGCATTACCTGTAGCCTTGAGATTTCATTGATCTGATTGCTTATTTTTAGATTGACTTTCTAGAGGCCAGGCCTGACTGGTTTGAACATAAAACAGGTAGAATATTTGGGCCAGATATGGCCGGTTTAAATGCTAAAAGGAGAAACATATCAATTAAAATCTTCCTCGCTACATGGAGAGGAAGCCACTCTGTCATGTGTTAACATCATCAGATGATCTAGTTCCTATTCCCAATGTTTCAATAATGTGAAGTGTCATCATGTAGTCAACATCATTTAACATCCATGTTTCATGCTGGCATGGGTTGGACAGTTTGACGACGAAGAATTAATTGTTATGTCCAAATATACAATGAAACATCAATGCTTCATTGCATATATATAAGCAGATAAAAAAAATCATAGTGACTGCCTGCAAGCGAGTATGACTTAGTAATGTATATCATGCTTTCACTCATTATTTTAAGTGTCTACATAGTTACAAGCAGATAGACACTCTACTGACCTTCTCACCTTTATCTCATAATTTTGTTGATCCAAACACCTGATTAATAATTCAAGAAAGTAGTTATTTTACTAAGACTGTTCAAATTGATTATGGTTATTTACTTGGGAACATGACTATAAAAGAATTTAGCATCAAATTTGATTTCAACTTACATTTTCCACAGCTATTCTAACAACAGTGTAATAATACTTCTGTAACCTCTCAGAGGAAACATGACTCCTCCTTCACTCCTCTCCACCCTTCATTTATGGTTTGAGAATAATTCTATAATTGTTGTAAACTGGAATGGAACTTACTCTCTTTCTGCTCACATCCATTCTCCATTTAATGCTACTTGGTTTGCATCTTTTAGAGAGATAGATTAGATAAAAACTAGAAAGTGAAAGTAGTATCTAACTTAGGATGTCTCATAGATAGTGGTGGCAATGGTGTTGGAGGTGGTAGATGTGGTTATCATGGCAGTGGTGGTGTAGTGGTGTAGTGGTTACAGTGGATGTGTATGATGGCAGCAATTATAGTGTTGGTGTTTTTGCAGAGGTGGTGGTGGTGGTGGTGGTGGTGGTGGCGGAAGTGGATGATGATGATAATGATGATGATAGAAGTAGTGGCATTGATTATGTTAGGATGTCTCAGTAGTGGTTGTGAAGATGATTCTGATATTGATAGTCTTTGCATTGAGGTGGTGGCAGAGTCAGAGTAAATAATAAGAGCCCAGTTAACACAAGATTCTTAAATTTCGGAGATCATAAGATAGAGAGCAAGAAGTTAAAAGTTCCAATACTGTCCCAATTCCTACACCCCAGATTCTTCAACTATTTTATAAGAAAGAGGTTAATGGCAGGTTGTATACCAAAAAATACATAAATAAATTACTGTTTTATTCTTTGGCAACACGTGTTTCATGAGGTACATCCTCGGGTTCCTAAACCACACCTTGTTTCCCTGGAACCCCTCTCAAGATGCCACCCCAATCATCAAGCCCTGTTAGTGTGTGTGAAGAGACAGAGAGAGTAATGTGTGAAAGAGAGAGATAACTGAAATTTTTTACTCGGTGTATCATCATCATCATCATCATCATCGTATAACGTCCGTTTTCCATGCTAGCATGGGTTGGACGGTTCAACCAGGATCTGGGAAGCCAGAAGGCTGCACCAGGCTCCAGTCTGATCTGGCAGTGTTTCTACAGCTGGATGCCCTTCATAATGCCAACCACTCCATGAGTGTAGTGGGTACTTTTTATGTGCCAGTGGCACAGGTGCCAGAGGGGTCTGGCATAGGCTACGTTCGGATGGTGCTTTTTATGTGTCACCGGCACAGGTATCACAACTACTGTTTCCATTGATATTTGGTTTGATGTTCATGTACATGCACTTGACTCAACAGGTCTCCTCAAGCACAGTGAGATGTTCCGGGATCCAAGGTACTTTGAATGGGCAGGGGGTATGCGGAACTGGTGCCGGAAGCATCACGGGTCTTAGTAGTCACAGCACATCTCCAGAGATCTCAGTCCTTCGCCATTGCCTCAGTGAGGCCCAACGCTCTGAGGTCATGCTTGCCTACCTCATCCCATGTCTTCCTGGGTCTACCTCTCCCCCTGATTCCTTCAACTGTTCGGGAGTGGCACTTCTTCACACATCTCTCCTCATCCATCCGCAGTACATGACCATACCATCGCAAGCGTCGCTCTTGCACACCGCATCTGATGCTTCTTTTAATAATAATAATGAAATTATTGTATACAGTGCTCAGGTGCACCACAACTTGTCAGAAAGTGCATATAAAGTACATGCAGCAATGTAGAAATGTCTGGAAAGTGAACATGCTTGTGTGTGTATGGAGGGGAGAAAATCAAGTGTAGTGTTGGCGAATCTCAGGAAGCATGGAAGTTTTGAAGGATGCAGTGCTCCGACAACTAACAACCGATGCTGGCAGTTTGTTCCACGCTTCAGCAACTCTCAGCGTGAAAAAATGTTTCCTGAAGTCATGGGAGCTGTGCTGTTTTCTTACTTTGTAAATATGTCCACGGGTGTTAGATGGGTGGAGTTTGAAGAGGTGCTCAGAGTTATTGTTTGTGCGATGGTTGATAATTTCATAGGTGTCTGCCAAGTCAGCTGCCAGACGTCGGAGTTTCAATGTGTCCATGCCCAGGGAAGTAAGGCGTTCAGGATATGGCAAATGCCTGACGGAGGGTATTCTTTTGGTTGCATGTCGCTGAACAGCTTCCAGACGATTGATGTCCTGGGCAAGATAGGGGTTCCAGACCGGTGATGCAAATCCCAGGTGAGGTCTTACCATAGCTATATAAAGCCGCAGATAGATAGCCGGAGAGCGGCTCACAAAGGATTTGGTGAGTGATACCAAGACACCCTCAGCCTTCTTGACAATTTTAGCGATGTGTTTTGTCCAACGCAAATCACTGTCGACAATAACACCCAGGTCACGTTCACTTGAAGACTTTTTGAGACTAGTGTTGTGGAGGGAGTAGGTGGATGCTGGGTTTCTCCTCCCAAAATGCATGGTGGTACATTTGTCCACAGCCAGCTTGAGTTGCCAGTCCATGATCCACTGCTGCATTGTGTCCAGGTCTGCTTGCAATATAGATCCATAGTGTACAGGATTTGACCTCTTTATTTCAAGGTACAGCTTGATGTCATCTGCATATTTCAGCACTGTGGCATTCTTTAAGTTGGCATCTATGTCATTAACATATGCAACAAATAAAAGAGGGCCAAGAACAGATCCCTGCGGCACACCAGATGTCATCTCATAGGGCGAAGAGTGCTGTCCTAGAACTGTGACAACCTCTTTTCGGCCGAAAATAAAGGACTTTAACCAGTTATAGAGTTCGTCTCTTACACCCAACGCAGAAAGCTTCACCATAAGTCTTTTGTGTGGCACAGAGTTAAAAGCCTTAGCAAAGTCCAGGTAAACAACATCCACCCAGGATCCGCGATCAGTGATTTGGGTAACGTCCTCAAGAAACTCGATGAGTTGATTACAGCAGCTGGAGTTAGGAATAAATCCGAATTGTGACGGCTGGATGAGGCTGTGAGACTTCCAGAAGTTCCAGAGGGTTTCTCTGATACAGGATTCCATCAGTTTGGCGATGCAGCTAGTAAGACTGACGGGGCAATAGTTGACAGGCGATGTGCGGTCGCCTTTTTTGAACAGAGGGATGACACTGGCAGTTTTCCACTGTTCTGGAGTAACACCATTGTCGAGACAGAATTGGAAGAATAGAGAAAATTGGCTTAGAAGAAAGTACCCACCGCGTTTGAGAAGTAGGTATGTAACACCATCGAGACCAGGAGAGGCATAATTGCGTTTATTCTTTAGGTGGCGTTGCAGCATTGCTGGTGTAAATTGCATAGAAGATATAGAGTCCGATGTCAGTGGTGATGATGATGGAACATTTTGGTCTTCGTCAGTAAAGATGCCGGCATAGCATCCAGCAATGATTTCTGCACATTCTTCGGGATTGCCAGTAATCTGTCCTGTGTGGGGATTGCGAAGGGGACCAACAGGAGAGTGGGGTCTCTGCTTTGAGTGCACATACTTCCAGAACCCTTTGCTG
>NC_043014.1:24822411-24832411 GCF_006345805.1 Octopus sinensis | reverse complement strand
CTTTCAGTTACCATTTCTGTGCTTTAAATAATTCTATTAGGTTGTATAACTTGTATCAACTATTTTCTCCGTTTAATTCTCTTTTTTTTTTTTTTACTCAAGTTGCGTACCTCTCGGTTTGTTTATTTCGCAATTATGATTACATCACTGTGCTTAATGATGTGTTCTTATTGTATAACTTTGAAATCCGTCACACATATATACGATCTCTTAAATATATATACAATAATTTAGTTTCATAGTCTCTCCCTCTCTCTCCATCCATCTAGCTAGCTATCTGTCAATCTACTTGTCTGTCAAAGTTATTAATAAAAAACATATATACTGATGTAAGCAATAGGATCACATGTGGTCGTATCGTGTAGGAAATACGATCGCACGTTGTTCTACTCTTAACGAATTATTACAAGCCATAAATACATGCAGTAACAATAGAACATAGGTGAATTGACGACAAGTCTTGCTGTTGAGATATAAATATTGTTTATTTTACAATCCGGATATATAAATATATTGGAACATATAAACACGTCTATGCTTATGAACAGATAAATAAAAATTAATTATTAATATTATTATTATTATTATGTTTATCAATAATAACGATATTATAACATATCTATGCTTATGACCAGATAAATAACAATCAATTATTAGTAAAAATACTGTTATTATTATCAATATTGATATTATTATTATTATTATTGGATCTTTTCCTTTTGAATGGCAGTTTGTAACATTTCTAGGTAACTCCTGGCAAGCCAAGTGAGACCATAACCTCGTGGCCTATGCCAGGGGTGTGACCAGCCCACTTATGCGTACCTTACCTTCATTGGACACTAAACTCCGCTTACGAAGACCTGTCGAGGCAAGTGAAATCAAAATCAAACTCGATTGCGGAGACCTATTGAGGCACATGAAATCAATCAAACTCGGTGACTGGCATCCGTTGCTAGTGGAGTGCTAAGAGTACCATACGAGTGAGATCGTTGCGAGAGCAACAAGCTGGCCTTCGTGCCGATGGCACGTTAAACACACCATTCCAGCATGATCGTAACCGCATTGCCTTAATAGCACTTGTGCCTGTGGCACATGAAACATTCGAGCGAGGTCGTCGCCAGTGCCGCTGGATTGGCACAGGTGGCACATAAAAAGCATCATTTGGGCATGGCCGTTGCCAGTACCACCAAACTGGCCCTCGTGTTGGTAACACGTAAAAGCACCCACTACACTCTCGGAGTGGTTGGCGTTAGGAAGGGCATCCAGCTGTAGAAACTCTGCCAGATCAGATTGGAGTCTGGTTCACCAGATCTCAGTCAAATCGTCCAACCCATGCTAGCATGTTGTTTACTGTTTCATGTTGTTTACTGTTTGGTGACGTCCTGTACCCATATATGTGTGTGTATATATATATATATATCTAAGCTTCAGAACTTTTCCCCTCTATCAATTCAGGGATGATACAACCAATAGCCAACAAATTAGTAAAAAGTCATTCTTTATCACAAAATACAGACCCCTTTTTGAACGCATCTACAACAAATGACATATTTAGCATGACATACACAAATGTTAAAAATGATAAATTCAAAAGAGATATCCAAGAATTCATTAAAAACAGTCCCAATCACTACTTTAATCCACAACAAGTCACTTTTAGGTCATTTGACCATTTAATATCCTACTACTATCATATCACTCCATCTTTCTTTTATTATACTTTCCCTTCTTCTTTCTCTCTGCTACCTCCTTCCTTACTTTACAACTACCACTGCTTAGAATAACACCTAGGCAAGTATTAAAAACAATACATTCAAAAGAGATACCCCAAGAATTCAATCACTACTATAATCCACAACAAGTCACTTTCAGGGTACTTGACCATTTAACATCCTGCTACTATTATACCACTCTCGCATTCTTTTCTTCTTCTTCTTTTCTGCCAAGAATTCACAACGATCGATCTTGAACCCACAAGAGTAAAAAAGAGAGACAGAGATGGGCAGAAACAAGGACATACGTAAGCTCACAAGGAATGAAGTCAGCATGCTCCGATGGATGTGTAATGTCAGTGTTCATACTCTGGTATCTTGTATTTGAATACTATGCAAATATTCTTTCAAAAAAGTTTTCAGTTAATTTTTCCAAAATTAGTTTTCCATACTTCGAGTTGAAAAAGTCTCAATAACTGAAACCGGTACTAAAATGCTTTTTATGATAAAATTATTTTAGCATTTTCTACCTTGACTTATTTTCCTTATATATATAAATATACATACATATATGCATATACATACAGAGAGAGGGGGAGAGAAAGAGAAAGGTTTGGTGATGCAAACAGGAAAATAGTACTCAAAACAGATCTTTTCCGTCTTGCTTTACTTTTTGAAGTTTTAAAATTAAGTTAAAATTTTCAAATTTGGTATATTGATGTCATTTTTCACACTGAATCTGATGTTCTGATTCACTTGTTCCAGATAAATTTTAGAAAGATGTTTAAAGTTTGATCATTTTTATCCAATCAGAAAACAGAATTTGGAAGCAGGCATTTTGTGCGTGATGACAACGATGAAAAAACATTCAACAGTATAAGTTTTAATAAGTTCTACTGAACTTATTAAATGCGAAAAATAAAAAAAAAACGCCCCCCCCCCCAATCTGAAACTGAACGTTAAATTACAAAACACATCAATACAACAAATACAAAACTGTAGTTCAGTTCATGTAACGATCGAACTGCTGGAAAAGGCAGCCAAATCTCCTTCCTGAAGAATACCCTAACACCAAAATATGGGGAAGGACATACTACTGTAGATTATGGTAGTCCTAGATAACTCTAAAATTATGGAATGTTCAACATTAGAATGCTCCTTTTGATCACAAATCTACCCGATAAATCTGCTTACTCGCACACTACACAACGGCTTGACTTGTTACTATGGAAACAGGCACCATTCTGTCTGTGGCTTTCGATTGGCTAAAATTACCGAAAATTTGTAAACCAGGGTAATAATAATTTAGATTTCCATAATTAGCTTACAAAATACATCAAAACAACAAATTTGAAATCAATTGAAACAAAACTGAAGGAATTGAAAAGTGAAAAGATCCCTCAAAATGTCAGTGTAGCATGGCAGAATGAATGTAGATGCATTAAACACTATAAATTTGGAAGAAATGTCTAAGGATCAAGTTACGGATAAAGAATTTTCTTTATATAAAAATTCCGATTCAACTGCTTTAAAATTTAAAATGTTGCCGATACAGTCGTGTAATTCATATATTTGGTGTGATATTTCTACAGGTTTTTCGAGACCATTTGTGCCTGAAAAGCATAGGAAAAATGTTTTTTCTAGCCTACATAATTTATCTCATCCAGGTATAGAAGCTTCGTTAAAGTTAATATCAAGTCGTTTTATTTGGCCTGGCATGAATAAAGATATTCGTTCATGGGTAAAGTCATGCATGCAATGTCAGAAATCTAAAGTGCAGCGGCACATCAAAGCACCATTAGGTACATTTGCAAATCCGGATGCGAGATTCTAACATATCCACATCGATATATATATATATATATATATACGAGAAAGAAGCAACAAGAATGGATTAGTTTTTAGTACAATTGTTTCATACAAAGACAGGCTTTATTAAAAGTTGCAAAAATTGCAGCAGATAAAAGTGTCCCGTACTCATCAGCTAAAATACATATGAGTTCTCCAAACATCTTAGTGGGTGAGGCTATACTCATGAAGTATTGGAGATAATTTCATTAAAAGCAGATTTTGGTTGTAAACAGATTTCCGAAGTTCTTTAATGATGATGCACAGTCTTATCACAGGTTTTTAAAAAAAGCTTATTAGCTTCACAGAGAAGGTGAATTAATCCGTAGTGTAGATGTAAATTTCCAGAGATATGAGGAGGAATTTCATACTCACAGACGATGAATTTATCCATGGTTAATCCACAATGAGGTGGGTATCATTTCATGCTATATGATAAGGTATTTGCCACATTACTGTTCTCTTCACAAGACTGCCAAGTTATGACTTCTAAAGGCTGAAGGAATTTTTGTGGAGCAAAGAAAAGAAAAGAAAGGAAAGAGAAGAAAAGAGACAAGGAAAAAGAAAAAAAGAAAAAAGGAAAAGAAAAAAGAAAAAAGGGGAGAAGAAAAGAAAAAAGAAAAAGAAAAAGAAAAAAAGGGAAAGAAGGGAGAAAAGAAGAGCCTAGAATCAACCTTAAAGACCACAAAAGGAACTTCTTGGAAAACCCTTCGGTAAGGCTGATTTGTCCAACTAAGTCGGACATTGGCCGACTTAGTAAATCTATCCTTGATACTGTTCTACCCCAAATAACCACTTTTCTTCCCTTAAGCCTATGGCTAAATACAGATGAAGTTCTAAAATGGTTTAACTCTCTAACTAATACTAGTAGTCTGTCCTTTATTCAGTTCGATATAAATAGTTATTACTCTAGTATTTCCCCTATCTTGCTAAACAAATCACTAATATTTGCTATGAATCGCTCCCTCATATCTAGAGAGGAAATCAATATTGTGCTACTAGCTAGAAAAACATTTATAGAATTTGAAGATAAGTTATGGACTAGAGCAGATACACCTAATTATTTTGATATACCCATGGGTTCCAGTGATTCGGCTGATGTGACTAACCTAGTAGGCGCGTATCTATTAAAATGCATAAGTAAGGATATCCCGGAACTACAAGGTGGTTTATATAGGGATGATGCTCTGTTTGTTATCCCTAGTAATAATAAATCTAGTATAGAAAGGATTAGAAAGAAAATTAATAAGTTCTTTAAGGATTTCAACCTCAGCATAACGTATGAACCTGGCACTAAAATAGTTAACTTCCTAGATATTACGTTAGACCTTAACTCCAAGCTGCATTACCCATTTAGAAAAGAAGGCGAAATCACGAGATACGTAAATAAATTATCCAATCATCCCCCAAATAAAATTGAATCTTTAGTCAGAAATATTTCATTAAGAATTTCAAAATTATCATCCAATAAGGATATATTTAACTCTCATTCTGAGCATTATAATGCGGCGTTAACTAAGGCAGATACAACCAAAAGATTACATTCATTGATAAGGGGAACTTACATATTCCTAATAAAGAAGTTATCAGTAATCACGTAAGCAGCAATATAGACCAGGCCCGAAATAGAAGTAGAAGTAGATTCGCGGTAACCGCAAATCTAGCGTACAAGCCCAATAATTCAAATAGAAGAATAGACCAAAGCATAGGTAACTCGGATAAAATCGAATTAGATAAATCAAAGATGCACACAAATAATGGTAATAAATACAATGACTCTGGTGAGATAAATAGTAATAATTCTACGAACCCTGATTCTAATTCAAGGAAATTTAATAAGAAAGATATAATATGGCTGAATATTCCTTTCAACTGTGCGATTCAATCGGATATACAGAGCAAATTCAAAGTAATTCTAGAAAAAAATTTCCCAATCTCTCATAGATATCATAGAATTATTTCTAAGAAAACAGTTAGGATTTCTTATTCAACCCTCCCAAATATGTCCACTTTAATAGCTAAGATTAATAATAACAACATTAAGCTAGCCAGGAAAGATAGAAATAAAAATAATAATACCAACATGAATACCAATAACAATTATAAAAATACTACCAACAATAAACGCAACAATAGTAACTATCAAAACATGGATGGAATCAGTAACCACAGAATGACTAATAATAATATTAACATTAATAGGAGTAATAATAATATCGATATAAATAGAAGTAATAATGTTAATAATAGAAGTAATGCTAATAAAGAAAATACAGAGAATGAAAATATCAGTGATATCTATAACAACAATATACAGTCAGGTAAAAATACTAGCAATAATAGTAACATTACCAATAATGTAAATAATCATGGTAGGACTTTAGACCTAAAAGATGGAGCAGAAGGATCAATAAATAATAACAATGCTTTAGATAAAAATAATAATAATAATAAAGATAATTATACTCATGATAATCAAAATAACAGGAACATAAGACATCTACCCATGAATAATCCAACATCTGAAGTTGTTCCTCCTGCGTGTAAGTGTAGAATTAAGTCAAAATGCCCGGCACCTGGTCTATGCGGGGAAAATAACGTAATCTATAAATGTACCATATCTACTGAGAATAACAAATTCTTTTACGATAAATTTTAGAGACAGAGTTAGAAATCACGTCTCATCTTTTAAATTACGTCATAAAGCTGGTACCACCACACTTTCAAGTAAGATCTGGGAACTCAAAAATAATAACAGGAATTATAACCTTAATTGGGAAATAGTTAGGAGAGCAATGCCGTATAAAAATAACAGGGTTGGTTGCCAACTCTGCTCCATGGAGACCTATGAAATTCTAAGGCATAGAAAAAATAGAGGTTTGTTAAATAACCATATTGAAGTAGGTGAAGTTTGTGTCCACGCTAAATTGAAGACTCTAAAATATTTTAAATGAATAACTGTATAGAATAATCGTAACAAGATAGATAGATAGATATAGCTTGGTTTTTACTAGTATAGCATTACTTTAATTTTTAAGTAGATAACTGCGAGTTCTCACACTATAGTTATCTTTTTCTTTATAACTGCACCTGATTTTGAGCACAAGGAAATAAATAGTACTTGTACGTTGCTTAAATGAAGTTTTATTAAATTTTAAATCTTAATTTTTAATTTTTAATTTTTAATTTAATCTAATTTAGGTAACACAACTTTAATAAAATAAGTTACTTAGGCTTCATAATTCTATTACAAAATTAAATAAGTAAGGCTACTCCCTTGAAAGTAGTATGAGAAATTTCAATATAATAGACAATTCCATCACACCTTGTAAACTAACTTCTAAGTTTTGACCTGTAGTCTGTCAATGTATAGATAGTAACGGCAACAATTTAAGACAGTAACAGGAATAAATAAATAAATAAATTTAAATGACCTCTTGTTAGGATTGCACTTAGATTTTTTCTCTTAATGTATTTCCTTTTGATGATAGCCTTTGACCCCTCTACCCCTGACCTTGTTATCTCTTTAGATTCATATCTGCTTTCAACTACGTCAGGTTGGCAATAAATAGCTGTTTTACTGGTCAAAAATAATATTCTCCTTATAGTTCCTGGATTCTTGCAAATTCAAGCCAGCCAGGCCGTCTACAAATTCTTCTGTGTAGTAGGTCACTTTAGAACCCCTTTCCCTCTAAGTTGTCACAGTATACTCTGTGGGCGTTTTTTCTTTTTCTTTTCTCCCTTCTTTCCCTTTTTTTCTTTTTCTTTTTCTTTTTCTTTTTCTTTTTCTTTTTTCTTTTCTTCTCCCCTTTTTTCTTTTTTCTTTTCCTTTTTTCTCTTTTCCTTTTTCTTTTTTTCTTTTTCCTTTTCCTTGTCTCTTTTCTTCTCTTTCCTTTCTTTTCTTTTCTTTGCTCCACAAAAATTCCTTCAGCCTTTAGAAGTCATAACTTAGCAGTCTTGTGAAGAGAACAGTAATGTGGCAAATACCTTATCATATAGCATGAAATGATACCCACCTCATTGTGGATTAACCATGGATAAATTCATCGTCTGTGAGTATGAAATTCCTCCTCATATATCTCTGGAAATTTACATCTACACTACGGATTAATTCACCTTCTCTGTGAAGCTAATAAGCTTTTTTTAAAAACCTGTGATAAGACTGTGCATCATCATTAAAGAACTTCGGAAATCTGTTTACAACCAAAATCTGCTTTTAATGAAATTATCTCCAATACTTCATGAGTATAGCCTCACCCACTAAGATGTTTGGAGAACTCATATGTATTTTAGCTGATGAGTACGGGACACTTTTATCTGCTGCAATTTTTGCAACTTTTAATAAAGCCTGTCTTTGTATGAAACAATTGTACTAAAAACTAATCCATTCTTGTTGCTTCTTTCTCGTTTATAATCACCCCACATTACTGTATGGTTAACACCATATAGTTTTCTGGTGCATCTAAGTTAAGTACCGCATTCAAGTAAATTCATTAGAATTGACTTGAATCTTAATTGCTTTTATTATATATATATATATATATATATATATATATATATATATATATATATATATATATTATATATATATTATATATATATATATATATATATATATATATATATATATATATGTATGTATGTACACATATATATATATATACATACATATATAATACAAATAAAAAAATGAAGAAACAATTTAGTTGGTTCATCAGCTTTAGCATATTAGAATGTTGACTTATTTCTTTATTTAACAAAAATGAGAACCTTAATAACATACATTATAATTCAATACATATAAGATAAGAATACAATTATAAAAATTTTAATATAAATTATTGAAATCATTAAAATCACTCTTACAGCTGTTTCAGCCTATGGAGAAAAGTAGTTTATCAGTGCCTATAGTTGTCAATTATATAATTGATGTTGTAGGCATATAAAAATGGGGTACTTATATATAACCGTAGGCCTCGTGAGAAATTATAAAGAACTTTCAAAATATAAATACATGAAACAGGATACACGTACAATTTAATATATATAAATATAAACAAATAACCATATACACATACACACACATACATAAGCAAAGTATATACACCTTTACATGTGTATAAATACATAAAAAAGCACAATTAAACAATAGGTCCAAGCGAATAGACCATTCGTCATATACATATATATACATATATACTGGAACATATACATACATCCATGCTCATGACTACATAAACAATATTTAATTATTATTACTATTATTATTAATTATTATTATTATTATTATATTTATCAATAGAGTAATCTTCACTTCATTATGGTAGATTCAATTTTATAAATTTTAAAACCACAATCAATACAAACAGATATATATATATATATATATATACATATATATATATAACATACAGTTAGACCAGGGTTGTTACAATATTGTTCTTCTTCATACACATCAGTCCATGCATATGGGCAACAAACAGAAGCACCATGGACATATATATACATACGTAAAAATATACACCAATATCTATATGAGGATTTTTTTTCTTTTCATCACAGTGAAATTATATGTATATGTATATGTTTTTCCATCGAATTAATATGATTTCACAGAATATTTCATAATAAGAAAACATTTGTTAAGATATAATAGATAAAATATAAGAGCCATGTTATATGTTATATATTAATATTTTAGAGTTTTAAAACTATTGGGGGTTAGGGAGCGATTATTTTTAATCATAAGCTATATCTAATTGGTTAACAAATTTGAATTAGTGACCAAGACCTTCAGAAATATGCTGTGCTTGAGAAGACCTGGCAAGCCAAGTGAGACCATAACCTCGTGGCCTATGCCAAAGAAGGAAAAGGTACGCATAAGCGGGCTGGTTACGCTCCTGACATAGGCCACAGGTTATGGTCTCATTTGGCTTGCCGGGTCTTCTCAAGCACAGCATATTTCCGAAAGTCTTGGTTGCTAGTCATTTCCTTGGTGAGGCCTAATGTTCGAAGGTCGTGCTTCACCACTTCATCCCAGGTCTTCCAGGGTCTACCTCTTCCACAGGTTCCCTAAACCGCTAGGGTGTGGCACTTTTTCGTACAGCTATCCTCATCCATTCTCGCCACATGATCAAACCAGTGCAGTCGTCTCTCTTGCACACCACATCTGATGCTACTTAGGTCCAACTTTTCTCTCAAGGTACTTACACTCTGTCGAGTATGAACACTGACATTACACATCCATCGGATCATACTGGTTTCATTCCTTGCGAGCTTACGCATATCCTCAGCAGTTACAGCCCATGTTTCACTGCCATGTAGCATGGCTGTTTGTACACATGCATCATACAGTCTACCATTTACTCTGAGCGAGAGGTCCTTTGTCACCAGCAGAGGTAATAGCTCTCTGAACTTTGCCCAAGCTATTCTTATTCTAG
>NC_043014.1:24807411-24812411 GCF_006345805.1 Octopus sinensis | reverse complement strand
CTCAGACTATGAAGCCGTCTCTTCAAAACAGAGCACGCCTCCAACAACCCTTTCCAGAAAATAAGAAAACCAAAACAACACCCAAACACCGATACACACCTGTCTAAAATCGGAACCTTCACTACTATCAAAAAAAGAATACAGGACCTAACCCTAACTCTGTAAGCAGCCAGCGATACATATCAGGAATACCCCCACTTCAAGCAGAGAGAAAGGATAAATCAACACCACAATAGCATAGACACTGCAACCTCATCCCCACCCAAAGGAGTTACCAACGAATCTTCGTCCCATTAACGGTTAAACAACCATGCACAACAAACCCACACCACTTGCAATGATTACCAACGAAGGCCTCCTAGAACACCACACCCGAATATGGATATCGGGATGCTCTCCTCAATACTGCTCCAAGAAAACACACACCATAAATCACAACAGGAGACCCCTAATCAACAAAGAACAACTATATACTAGCTACCGTCCCAACCACCGCATTCATTTTTTAGACCCATACGCAAACACAGAGACACAAGATAGCACCAAACAAGCAGGAGGAACCAAAGTAATAAAAATTATTAATCTAACTCACAAGGAACTAACAGCAAACCAAATAAACATACTTCCAAAGGACTCAAGTTTACACCCACCCCACAACACCCCACTACAATGAAATGAAAGAAGACATCGCAGATTCTGCAGAAAATTAAGACTTACTGAGGAGCTATACGATAAATACAACGAGGACGAATCGTTAGCCAGAAATAGGAGTAACTACACCCCCTCGAAGGTAAGAATAAAAACACTGATGATTTCTGTGACCAATATCAAATTTACCCATATCAACATATGCACAACAAAAACACAAACCAAACTTCAGCAAAAAAAAAGAATGGGCTGAGTTGAACAAATTAAAACTAGAGATAAACAATAACAATCAAAGAGGCCGATAAAGGAGTGCTGTTTTGTCTAATGGATACGACATTTTACATAACTTTGGTACTTTCTATGCTGGAAGAACACAACATACTATGAAAAGGCACAAAAACTACAGTCACAAAAAATAATGAGGGAACTAAAATCCATATTAAAACACATACAAAGCAGGGCTCACGACAAAGAATATGATTATATGACCAATTTCACAAGTAAAACTAGCCAATTCTACGGTATACCTAAGATCCACAAAAGTGAAAAAAATAAGCAAACGCATGCAAGATAGCTACAGACAAAATAATTAAAGTCCCTAATCATAATGACCTCAAATTGAGGACCATAATAGGAGGTCCCGCATGCGAAACCCACCGCCTCAGTAACTTTTTAGACACCCTGTTAAAACCACTCCTCAAACATGTCAAAAGCTATATAAGGGAGACTTAGATATGCTCAATCACCTACCGAATACTATAAACAAAACACCATATGGTATCCTTCGATGTAGTCAACCTCTACTCAAATCCCCCACAACCTAGGACTAGAGGCAATCCAATTCTGGCTAGAGAATCACGCCAACGAACTACCCACACCGCATCAAAAAGAATTGTGATAGAAGGGGTCAAATTCATCCTGGAAAATAACTTCTTCGCCTTCAATGACAACTTCTACCGACAAAATCGGGGACTGCGATGGGTACACGAATGGCCCCTCCTTTGCCAACCTAGTCATAGGATACCTAGAGATCAATCGTATCGTAAGGTTCTAGAAAGATATGGCAACCCTTTCTCCATCTACATAGAAAACAACTGGAAGAGATATCTAGATGACTGTTTCATCCTTTGGCATAAAAATATAGAAAAAACTCATAGAATTCAGAGAAATTTTAAACGGACTGGACGTAAACATCCAATTCACGATGGAATAGCCAACAAACAACTCCCTTCCTCGATATCCTCATTAAGAAAGCTAATAATATAATAGAAACAGACATATACTATAAGCCTACAGACTCTAAGCAATATCTTCCATTCAATTCATGCCACCCCAGGACACACCAGGATGAGAATTCCCCTTCAATCTAGCAAAAAGGATATGACTATAGTCTCTAACGCAAACACCAGAGACACACGACTACAAGAACTAAAAGATACCCTAATCACCAGGAACTATCCACCTTCACTTATTGACAAGTGCATTCAACGTGCCCTTCAACTTAACATCAAGGAACTGAGACATCCCAAATCAAAGAAAAACTTACAACCAAAAGGCTTACCATACATCTCCACACACAACCCTCTCAATAACGAAGCCTTCGACACCATTCCTCCACAACATACCCCTCCTAAAAAAAGACCACAGAATGAACACAATCCTCCAAAACACACACGATCATAAAAAGCAAAAGACAGCCTAGATCCATGAAAAGTCTCCCTACACAAGCCCGAATTCACTCTTCAACACAGAAGCCGACAGTAAAAAAATGTGGAAGACCAATTGCGGGATATGCGACTATCTAATCGAGGGTTCTGAGTTCTCCTTCAAACAGGGACAACGGTTACAGTGAAAAGCAACTTCACATGTGCTTCGGAGAAACCTAATATACTCACTAACCTGCTCCGGGTGTCAAGAGCAGTACATAGGCCAAACAAAAAAATGGTTTGCGTAAACGAATGGCCCTGCACAGATCCCAGATAAAATTCCCCAAAAACAGAAAAATAGCTTTTAGCCAACACATAGATACTTGCGCCAACAAAAAAACACCCAAACTTCAGAATTTTCCCCCTCTACCAATTTAGGGACGATACAACTCGAGACAAAGAATAAGTAAGAAAATCTCTTTATTACAAAATACAAGCCACTTCTTAACGGGTCTACGACAAACAATTATATACCTCAACTTCAGAATAAGAAAAAAATATATACACACACAAATATTACACTCATAGAATCCATTACTAATCAGCCCTTCATAGCTCTATACTTACACCCATATTATATTCTCCCTTCTCTGTTTTTTTCTTCTTCTTCTTCTTCTCTTCTTATCATCATCATTATCATCATCATCATCGTCGTCATCATCATCACCACCATCACCATCATCGTCATCTTCTCCTTTCTCTTCTTCTTCTTCTTCTTCTACTTCTCCACCCCCTACCCCTTAACTGTCACTAATGTTTTTTTATATAACACCTACGCTAATTCTATAAACAAGCCTGTCAATATAAATATTCTCCTGAATTGAATGAGGGACTGCCAGCCGCCACTGACCATTCAAAATACGACCATCGGGCACTCCAGATTCTCCACCCCCTTTCCTCACCAGCTTCTTCTCTACTACCCTACGAGAACTCACAACGACCCCAACACACAAGTGCAAACAAGGAGTCAGAGAAAGGCAGAATGCCACTTAAATCTGAACACTACTATAGAAATATTCTTTTAAAAAAACTTTTCTTCTAATTTTTCTAAATTTAATTATTTAATCGACAGTTGAAATGAAAAGGTATCAAAATGACCGAAACCGGTACTGAAATGTTCACTATAAAATTATTATAGCATTTTCTATTTTGGACATGTTTTTTCATATATATCAACTCGTGTGTCCTTTCACCCTTATACATACATATAATAATATATATATATTATAATTATATTATATATATATTATATATATATATATATATAATATATATACATATATATATATATATACATTATATATTGCAAACCGCCTGAGCAAGCACACCAATGTGGTGAGAAGTCTCGGGTCGAAAGAATGCTAATGGAAACTGAGGAAAGTCTACATCAGTCCCATGAAAAGGAGGAGAGAGCAGATAAAGAAGCTTGGGTAATAGAAATAAAAACTCAAACCTAAAGCTTTCTTTAAGTTTGCCAAAGAGGACAGCACAGTGCACCAGAGATAGGACCCTCTTTTCCAAAAGATGGCTCTCTCACAGGAAATCCACGAGGATAACTGAAATACTGAACGAACAGTTCCAAAGTGTGTTCACTACACCTCTAGGACACAGGCAAGTAAACAACCCAGAAGAATCTTTGCCACTTTACCTGCGGCCAAAGAGAAAGAATTGAGTACATCAACATCGAAGATGATGATATCACACTAGCCATTGATGAGATTGACACAAAATCAGCTGCTGGACCTGATGGATTTCCCAGCGATCCTTCTCAAATCGTGCAAACGAGCACTTGCAAAACCGCTACAGCTTCTTTTTCGGAGCTTTCTTGCAAGTGGTAAGCTCCCAGTCATTGAAAGAGGGGTAATATGCCCTATCCATAAGGGAGGTAGCAGAGCAGATGCTAAAAATTATAGGCCTATCTCTCTGACCTCACACATCAGCAAAGTCATGGAACGAATAGTCCGTAAGAAACTAATCATGTTCCTTGAAGAAAATGACTTGCTGTCTGACACCCAGCATGGAATTCGACCAGGTAGAGGCTGCCTAACACAGCTCCTGCAACACTATGACTGGGTGTTGAAACAGCTACTAAATGGCTTAAATGTGGATGTAATATATCTCGACTTTGCAAAAGCTTTGATAAATTCGACCATAGTTGATCTCCGTCACAACTGCATGGTCTCGGCCATAGGCGGGAAACTTGGAGAGTGGCTGCACAACTTCCTAAAAGACAGAAAACAGGCAGTTGTGAGCAATGGAGCCACCTCCAAGGAAACGCAAATAACAAGCGGTGTCCCCACAGTGCACTGTCTTGGGCCACAGATGTTTCATAGTGGCCCTTTCAGACATGCCTCAGTTGCTACGATGAACCACCCTTGCTAGCTAGCAGATGACACAAAAGTCTCCCACGCAATACAAAACCCTGAAATATTGCGCATCTGCAACATGAGCTGGACACAATATACAGGTGGGCTTGAGGACAACAACATGCAGTTTAATTTCCAGGTAAATTCCAGGCCCTGCGCTACTGGCACACAAAGGTAAATGAACGTGAAGACTGGATTACACTGGCCCAGGAAGAATTGCAATCCCTGAGTCAAAATAAATGCGTGACCTGGGCATTGACATGAGCAATGATGCATCTTT
>NC_043014.1:24800615-24807311 GCF_006345805.1 Octopus sinensis | reverse complement strand
TACATTATATATACATATACAATATATATATATACATATACATATATTATACATATATATATATATATATCTATATATATATATATATATATATTAGATTATATATTATAGATATATACATATATATATATGATTATTCATTGATGATTGATTCTAGTTTCAGCTCATGAGCTGTAGCCATGCTGGGGCACCGCCATTTGGTGTTGCTACTTGGTTTTACTTCACGAAAGCTTTTTAGCAACTGCCATTTGGTGCATGAGAGAGTTCGATGCAGCTGCCCTCATCTGCACCTCCTGCTGTGAAGTTGGTTCATCTGGGACACCTGACAGGAAGAGATCCAGTTTCATTTTAAAGACATCTGCATCCACCCCATGCAGGTCTCTCAGGTTCTTCGGGAGGATATTGAAGAGCTGTGGGCCTCGGAAGCCCAGGCTATCACAGAATCTTGTCCTACATCTTGATGGTAAATTTGGAGTCCTAGGCACCACGCAGTGGCGCCCAGTTCTGGCATTTGTGTAACTCTCGATGCCAAAGTTTGGGACACGTCCCTCAAAAGACTTATATGGTGTGGATGTGGGTTTCTTTAAAACTAAACTGGATCTCTTCTTGTTGGGAGTCCCAGATGAGCCTACCCCACGACAGGAGACGCGGATGCGGGCAGCAGCATCGAACTCCCTTGTTGATCAAGTGCCACGTATCAGAGGTGGATTCACAAATTAGTGTAGCTCATTCAGCGGTGGTGGCCCAGCATGGCCGCGGCCTTCGGGCTAAAACATTTTTTTTTAAGGATATATATATATATATATATATATGTGTGTGTGTGTGTGTGTATATATATATCTCTCTATATATAAACGGCAGTTTGTCTGTGCGTCTTTCTGTGTGTCTGTTTGCTTGTACCCTCACCCTGACCACGGCTTTCAACCGATTCTGATGAAACTTGACACACACATAGCCCAATGTCATAATTCAAAACTAACGACGTGGGGTCGAAAATCAGAAACACGAACCACAAACTGTCTAGGGGACGCAACTCCATCCTTTTTTAACTCTCAAAAAAAAATTTGCCATCATATTTTTCCATTTTTTTGCTATTTTTTGGCTATAACTCTCTAAAAATGCTTTATAGTTATTTCCCTTACAAACCTGAGCAACGCCGGGCGATACTGCTAGTATATGTATATATATATATATATATATATGTATATATGTATATAATATATATATATATATATATATATATATATATGTAATATAATTATATGTGTGATATTATAATCTATATCTATAATATATATATTATATATATACGTATACATATATGTACGTATATATATACATAATACATATATACATATCGATATACAATACATACATATACATATATCGTATATATGTATAAAAACGTATATATATATATATATAATATATACATATATATATATGTATACATATATATATATACGTATATATAATATACGTAATATATATGTATACATATATATATATGTATACATATATATATATACGTATATATATATATATACGTATATATATATATATATATACGTTATATATATATATACGTATATATATATATATACGTATACGTATATATATATATATACGTATATATATATATACGTATATATATATATCACGTATATATATATATATATATATACACATATATATATATATATACGTATATATATATATACGTATATATATATACGTATATATATATATATATATATATACACATTATATATACATATATATATTATACACATATATATATACTATATACACATATATATATATACATATATATATATACACATATATATATACACATATATATATACATATACATATATTATGTGAAATAGAAAGATGAATAATCTTGTAGTAGATTAATCATCAGTTTAACCGATACCTTAGTAGCAAAAGTCACAGCAGTAAACAGCACGGTTGGAGTACAACCATCTGGCGTTGCAACCGTGGCGTTGGTGCGGATAATTGAAATTAAAACATTATTGGTGAATTGAAGAAATGGAGCTGAACGCAGATTGAACAGGAATCGTTTTATTTCATTCTACACGTGTTTCGAAAGGCACAATTACCCAAAATCCGATTGAATAATGGGACCATATTGTGTCTTTCTCTTCAGGAAGAAAAAAGGAAATCCGTTGGAAAAACAAAAACGAACAGAGGCGGAGCAAAAAACAAATCGAACTGTGCTCCTAAGAGCCCATGGCGAAACTGTTATCAGTGTATGTTGAGAACCGGTGGCTGAAGAATTCAACGGGTCAGTCATCGGTCAATCATGTGGGTGAGGGTGATAGATGTTCTTTGTGACCGAGAATAAAGATCTGACTATTTAAAGAATATTGGATGTTTTATAAGTGGCGAGAAAAAATCTACTTGAGACGTGTGTGTGTGTATACTGTCTATATATGTGTGTGTTGGCGTAGGGGTAGAAAACATTTTTTGTGTACGTGTGTGCGTTTGATCGTTCGCTGTCAGTGGCTACTGCCGTGATAACCGTTGGGTGGCAGAAAGAAAAAAATAAAAAAATTATATATATATATTATGTTTTATGTGTGTGTGTGTTCATCTAAGCCTACCTTGTCAAGGAAAACCCCCCGCTGTGAAAAAACCAAGCCCCGTTTGTCTTACATGAGTAATTCCCCTTGCAGTGGTCAATCGTAGATATCTTAAAGGCTATTTCAGAATTTGTTACCAAGGGCTATGGGTGCCGGTATTATTTATAAACGCTATTTAAAGGCCAGATAAGTGTAACGCCGCCAATGGGGGCATCGAAAAGCCGACTGTAAGAGCCCGTTTACCATCCGGCCTCTGGCAAACAAAATATGGAAGAGTTCGGAGACACAAAGGTTGCACTGTCTTCTGCCCCTATCAAAAGGGAGGGCCACCGACAAAATTGACCATTCCAGCCTATAGCTTAAGTTCGCATCCTTCAGTCGCCATATTAGCTTACTGAGTCCCGTGGTCTGGCGCTTGTTCACGTCCCGAAAAGTTGCGTAATGGTTGGAGACACGCAAAGACAATCTTGAGGATGATGCCCCTACATAAGTGAAGGCATCTGAGTCCGTGTAAACCTTGCATTGGTAGACGGCGTTTTTGATCTTGGAGTTCGCCGACGTGAATCTTAATCTGCTAGGATTGGTTTCTGAAATTAGAACTGCGTTCCTGTCACTATATTCGTTCCGAGACCTGCAGCCGCTTACTACTCTATTTTCCACTACGTCACTATTAACTATAGGAATAACTCCTGATTCTCCACTATCTATCAGAGTGCTGTCATTGCTACTGCCCGTGGTACTGCTATTGCGGGAAATGATGCTGGGGATGCTAATGGGGCTCTCTACCCTACTCCCATTGTTACCGTCAACCACAACACCCCTATTTATAACTATACCCCTAGTGGGTACTCCCTGGCTGGAGCTGAGATTATGTGTCACTGTACTGGCTCTCATATCATTATTACTACTATAATTATTCCTACTGAGCATTAAACCGGGAGCGGAGAGGCTGTGCCTCCGGAAAAGGTGATAGGGTCTTAGTAAGTAGCCTATTATTATGGGAGGCGATTATCTGGGCGAGGTTTTTTAGTGTTGGAGAAAGCTATCCTAACTTTATGTGAGTTAACCGTGGAGTAATATTTGGAATTTCTGGGGAAGTTATTGGCGATGGCTTGTCTAACATTGGGGAGGTTAGTTCTAATCTGCTTACCAAGGGGATTACAACACCATATGCTTATTCCTATCAGTGTGATGGGTCGGGACGCCAGCTCTCGCATTCGGGTGGGTGATTCTCGGATGAACAACGGGTCTTGGGTTGTGTAAGACCTCCCGGATCGATAATTATCCTTGTTCGCTAAATTAAATGCGGGAGCGACTACCCCGGCATCCGCCGCGCTCCCGTCCTTACTTAAAATGTTATTATATATTATATACGCCCTATCCTGATGACCGAATGATGGCATCGGAAGGGCCGGATCAATATAAATTACCTTCTGCCTATAACCGGCCTTGGATAGTGCGGCGTTATAGAATTCCGCTTTCTGCATAAAAATATCGGCACTGGCGGACAAGCCAGACAATCTTAGAGAGATGTTTTTAACCAAATTGTCTGTTATGGTTTTGGCATGATTTGAGAAGACACTGACATACTTCAAATTAGTGGAAGGCTTATGGTAAGGGCAGTATGAGTCGCTATTAAGGTTAAGTGTAACGTCTAGGAAATTAGCCTTGGTGAGTTCATTATCAAAAACTATACTCATGCCCATTCTATTAAAAACCTAGCTAACCTGCTCTTAGTTTCTGCACTATTCTGTTCGTGGTGTTTTGCAGGTAAAACAGACAATCGTCACGATACAGGCCCGCCCGCGATCTCCGGGAATTGATCGGACAATTCGTAGAGAATATATATTCCGACCAAATCGGCTATCTGCGCACTATCCGAACTACCCATAGGCACATCAAATTCATTGGGAGTATCTTTACGGATCCACAACTTATTATCAAACTTAATAAACGATTTCCTGGCAACTAAAATGATATCTATCTCTTCTCTGGTGAGGCCAGCCTTGTTGTGAGCATGCCAGAGGCCTTATTTAGCACACTAGGGTTAATCGAGGGGTAGAAGCTGGCGATATCAAACTGAATGAACCTAGTACGGTTCTTATTGGGGATGGAAGAGAACCACTTCACTACCTGCGAGGAGTTGGCCCAGAGGCTGAGCTTCAGCTTGTTTACTAACTAGGGATATATTTATCTAAAATGTACTTACTGATTATCCCGATATCAGATCTAGCAGGGCATATGAGTCTTAGCGCTGGGTTGGTGTGGAAGTTAGGTTTATGGTCCTTCACTATAAATCTGGGTTGCTTGGGGCTAAGCGGCTGAGTTCTCATTTGAATCGGTGTTTAAATATTATATCTTAATTTCCAAGTTTACCTTCCTCAGGGTACTCCAATTGGTTATTCTATAATTTTTCTTGATCTCTTTACCGAGTAAATCTAGGTACTGCTTAATGGGCATCTTGTATGTGTTCCTGTCTTGTCGGACTGGACCAGGACTCCGTCCGTTCTATTAATGTCCTTGGTAATTTATCTAGGTATCTGAGGTGGGCATTTCTCCTGGGTGACTTCCTGAACTTAATCTTTCTAACTATGTCCCACAAGTCGTCCTCAAACTTCTTCAGTCTTGGGTTCGGTGGCGGCGTATCCAATGTTTTAAAAAGCCGGCCGTATTCGGACGATGCTGTTGTCCGGTTTCGATTTTAGATCTTCGTTCTCGTGAAGAAAAATGAGCCATCTTATCCGGTTTATGAATGCGTTGGTTTTACAACCAACTCCTTAAGGAAGGCATCCTTTGGTGGTATAGGAATATCCTTAAGGGACGCATCAATCTCGAACAACTCCATTATTGGCATCGGTTAAAGTAGCAGTTTCTTGACGAAGCGGTATGTATTATGTGAAATAGAAAGATGAATAATCTTGTAGAGATTAATCAACAGTTTAACCGATACCTTAGTAGCAAAAATCACAGCAGTAAACAGCACGGTTGGAGGTACAACCATCTGGCGTTGCAACCGTTGCGTTGGTGCGGATAATTGAAATTAAAACATTATTGGTGAATTGAAGAAATGGAGCTGAACGCAGATTGAACAGGAATCGTTTTATTTCATTCTACACGTGTTTCGAAAGGCACAAATTACCAAAATCCGATTGAATAATGGGACCATATTGTGTCTTTCTCTTCAGGAAGAAAAAGGAAATCCGTTGGAAAAACAAAAACAGAACAGAGGCGGAGCAAAAAACAATCGAACTGTGCTCCTAAGAGCCCATGGCGAAACTGTTTATCAGTGTATTTGAGAACCGGTGGCTGAAGAATTCAACGGGTCAGTCATCGGTCAATCATGTGGGTGAGGGTGTATAGATGTTCTTTGTGACCGAGAATAAAGATCTGACTATTTAAAGAATATTGGATGTTTTATAAGTGGCGAGAAAAAATCTACTTAGAGACGTGTGTGTGTGTATACTGTTCTATATATGTGTGTGTTGGCGTAGGGGTAGAAAACATTTTTTGTGTACGTGTGTGCGTTTGATCGTTCGGCTGTCAGTGGCTACTGCCGTGATAACCATTGGGTGGCAGAAAGAAAAAAATAAAAAAATTATATATATATATATTATTATGTTTTATGTGTGTGTGTGTTCATCTAAGCCTACCTTGTCAAGGAAAACCCCCCGCTGTGAAAAAACCAAGCCCCGTTTGTCTTACATGAGTAATTCCCCTTGCAGTCGGCTTTTCGATGCCCCCATTGGCGGCGTTACACTTATCTGGCCTTTAAATAGCGTTTATAAATAATACCGGCACCCATAGCCCTTGGTAACAAATTCTGAAATAGCCTTTAAGATATCTACGATTGACCACTGCAAGGGGAATTACTCATGTAAGACAAACGGGGCTTGGTTTTTTCACAGCGGGGGTTTTCCTTGACAAGGTAGGCTTAGATGAACACACACACACATAAAACATAATATATATATATATAATTTTTTTTTTTTTTCTTTCTGCCACCCAACGGTTATCACGGCAGTAGCCACTGACAGCCGAACGATCAAACGCACACACGTACACAAAAAATGTTTTCTACCCCTACGCC
>NC_043014.1:24780615-24795615 GCF_006345805.1 Octopus sinensis | reverse complement strand
TTCACAATTTTTGACTGTAGCGAGATGATTGAATCTGTGCCTTAAATACAGCTGGATAGGCTCCAGATTGCTAGGTTTTGCAAACTGTATTCTGACCAATCAGTGTGTAGTATCACTCAATTACTTAAGCTGATTGGTTGGTTAAGATAATTTTCCTGCTATCTAGGTATTATTATTATTGCTTATTTAGCTTGGGTTTGAATTTATCAATAAAATTATTTTCTCTGATTTTCCTCTCGATTTCACTTGGGCTGTGTAATTTGTAGAATGGAAATATTATATATATGATGATGATTTTCCGACCACATGTTGCTAGGTGGTTACTCAAAGGTATCTGACGGACCTCTGGGTCTCTAATCTGTTGTCGGTGTACACGTGAGCATTCTGATAGTGCATTTCCCGTGTGACCTACATATATTTCTTCACAATTTGGGCATTTGATGCAGTAAATTAAATTTCTGCTATTGCAGTTCATATTCGCGTTTGTGAATACTTTCCCGGTTTTTGTATTTATATATTGGCCGGTATGTATGAATTGGCATGTGCCACATCGGCTATCATTGCATTTAGATACAGTGAATGTTTGGTCTTTGTTGCTAAGGTCAAATTTTGCCTTTGTTAGTAATTTTTAAGTAATTTACTAAGAACCATAGCTCGATCCATGATTATATCTTTTAATTCATTACTTTGGACAATGATTGGTAGGTTTGCTTTGGCAATGTTGAAGATATTCTGGTGACATGGGTTGTGTGTCACTATGAATGGTATGACTTGTTCTTGTTTTCCTCTTCCTTTGGTTGTCCTAAGTTGTCGTATGGGTATTTTTATAACCCGCTCTATGCCATTTTCTATAAGTAGAGATGGGTATTTTTGTTTGAGCAAAAATTTTCTTAGTTCTGTTAGGCGTTTGTTCCTGATATTTGCATCTTCTATAATGGTACAAATTCTTCTGGCTAGGCAGTATGGGATGTTGCGTTTTGTATGTGGTGAATGGCACGACTTAAAATTTAGGTATTGATGTGTGTCTGTGTGTTTATAGTATATATCTGTGGTGATGGTGGTGTCTTTTTTAATTACCATTATATTTAATTACCACGCAGAATTTAATGCATGAAAGTACTAGTTCAATCAGAATGAACATTTAACATTCTACAATTTTATTTTATTCTATTATATTATATTATCTTATAATATATCATTATAAGATTGTAACTAAAACGTGAAAATCAGACAAGGTTGGAATTCCTTTTATTAATATATTCTTCTATACACAATCACACACACCCATATATATATATACTAAGAGAGATACCCAGCGTTGCCCATGTTACATGCAATTGAAGAATTAGACTTTTCTGTTATATTTTCTGTAATGAACTGGAATATCTATGTTTCGAATTTCATCAAAATTGCAGATGAGGATTATTTCCCTCTTTACACACCCTAAAAAAATTGTAATTGGGCAACATGTATCCCATACTACTGGTTTTTATGTGCATATTCCAAAATTTCAGTCTTATAGTACCTGTTAAAAGGACTTTGCGCCTGAAAAATGCAGTTCATGGATCTCTAAAATGTGAGAGTTAAGGCCCCTATTGGGGGTTGGTATCTTAATGTCAACCAGAGAAGTTGAATTGTTGAGAATCTTTTTAACTCAGGTCCTATATCTATTGTTTAAACTTCTTTGAAATAGGAAATATATGTTCACTGGGTTTGTAAAAGAGAGCAAAGCTACAGGAAACCAAAAGACAAATGATCACAATAAGCAGTCAGCTACCCTACCCTAGTCGTTACCATTCCCAATGTAGTATTCCTCACCATCCAGGTGACAGGCACAGCCGTAAGATGCATTACGAATCTATAGCAATTGGAAGGGCGTGACTCAACTGAAATAAACATTAACAACTGTGTGACATGAGTGCTAAGGAGAAATGAAAATACCACCTCTGGAGTTTGCAAATGACCACTATACTGATACGTAACTGGACAGAATAAATTTACAATCTATAAATGTCTTTGAATAACCAGTCACTCATCTGGGAAGGCCTTGAAATCAATGTTACCATCTGGGGACTATGTGTGACCCAGTGATATTAAAAAGATACAAAGGAGGTCTGCAACCAAATAACTTTACTCAACACTTTGAATCAGTGGAAGCAAAGATGCCTCTCATTTACTTGATAATTTATGCAGCACATTGCAGAAATCACAATCTAAGTGTATGTCAAAGCAAACTGTTACACTGTTGTACCATTGAATTACAAATAATGCTCATCTTTTATGCTCAGGTAACCCTACAGCTTCCAAGACTACAACTGTATTCATCTTTGCTTAGATAAAATGACAAAATTGTGGGTGTTAAGTCCCCATAGAGGGGTCTTTCTAGCTTGTAAGAAGATGAAATTTTATAAATATTACTTCATTTGTGTGTAATATCTATGCTTAAAATTTCATCAACAGCAAAATTATATGAATTGTCATGGGGGTTATGGCCCTTATGCATAGAATATAATTTCCAAATTTCATAAAGATCCATTCAATACTTTTAACCTAGTTTTGGATCATAAAAGAAATGACTAAAATTAGGGTGTTATGTATATATGTATATATATATATATATATATATATATATATATATATATATATATATCTTGTGGTACCAGTGCCGGTGGCACACAAGAAAACATCCGAACGTGGCCGTAGCCAGTACCGCATCGACTGGCCTCCGTGCTGTGGGCACGCAACAACACCATCCGATCGTGGCCGTTCGCCAGCCTCATCTGGCACCTGTGTCGGTGGCACATAAAAACACCATCCGAAGACCCGGCAAGACTAGTCAGGCCATAACCCGTGGCCCCTACCTGGGACGTAGTCAGTCCACCTGTGCATACCTTCCTTCTTGTGACACTTGTGAAGACCTGTTGAGGCAAGTGAAAATCAAATCAAATCAAAACAAATCAAAATAGATGAACATCAATGGAATTTGTATCTTTGTGGTACCAGTGCCGGTGGCACACAAGAAATCATTCCGAACGTGGCCGTAGCCAGTACCGCATAGACTGGCCTCCGTGCTTTGGGGATGTAACAAACACCATCCGATCGTGGCCGTCCGCCAGCCTCATCTGGCACCTGTGTCGGTGGCACATAAAAACACCACCCGAGCGTGGCCGTCTGCCAGCCTCGTCTGGCACCTGTGTCGGTGGCACATAAAAACACCATCCGAGCGTGGCGTTCGCCAGCCTCGTCTGGCACCTGTGTCGGTGGCACATAAAATCACCCACTACACTCTCGGAGTGGTTGGCGTTAGGAAGGGCATCCAGCTGTAGAAACACTGCCAGATCTGACTGGCCTGGTGCAGCCTTCGGGCTCCCCAGACCCCAGTTGAACCGTCCAACCCATGCTAGCATGGAAAACGGACGCTAAATGATGATGATGATGATGATGATAGAGAGAGAGAGAGAGAGAGATACACATACAAAGATAAATTGATTGATAGATACAACTGAGTCGTCAAACAAAAATATGAGACACATAGGCTTTTTGATAAGCCTGGTACTTATTCTATTAGTTTGTTTTTGTGAAACCAGTAAGTTATGGGGATGTAAATAAATGAACAGCAGTTGTGAAGCAGTGATGAGAGCGAAATACAGAGACAAAGACACACATACTTACATATATACATACATATATATACGATTGATTTGTTTCAGTTCCTGTGTACAAAATCTGTGTGTGTGTGTGTGTATACACACACAAAGATAAACTGATAGATACAACTGAGTGGGCAAACAAAAATATGAGACACTGCCTAGTGCTTTTTTTTATTTTGATAAGCCTGGTATTTATTGTATCATATTCTTCTTGTGAAACCAGTAAGTTATGGGGATGTAAATAAACGAACACCAGTTGTGAAGCAGTGATGAGGGAGAAACACAAAGACACACACATAGACTTACATATATATACAATTGATTTCTTTCAGTTTGTCTACAAAATCCACTGACAAGGCTTTGGTTGGTCTGAGGCTATAGCAGAAGACACATGCCAAGTTACCACACAGTGGGACTGAACTGAGGACCATGTGTTTTGGAACCAAGTTTATTACCACACAGCCACACCTGCACCTATGTATGTGTGAGTGTGGGGGTATTTGTGTATGGGTATATATATGTATGCATGTATATGTGTATATATATGTGTACATATTACATGTATATCTATATATATATATATATAGAAATTCGGGGTGAGTACTTGATAATTATAAGCACCTGTGTATACCGTTTGGTGGTGTAGGTGGTGGAGTAAATTGATCAAAATAAAAGCATGACATATGTTTCGGGCCTTTATTAGACAGATTTATAACAATGCATAATGTATGTCTGTGGCCTTCTTCAGCCGCGCACAACAGCTTCCACAAGGACATGTGTTACATCAAAAATTCTTGGTTGGGGATGCAAATCCTCTCATTCGCGTACGACATAATGCGGCAGCAGCATAGAATTGAAGCGTCCATCTCTTTCTTCTCTCAATGTATGTGTAGATGTGTATGTATATATATATATATATACATACACATCTACACATACATGTATACATTTACATCTATATCTATAGAAATACAGCTATACATATACATGTATACATATACATCTATATATATACATGTATGTATGTGTATATATATATATATATATACACACATCCATATATACATGTATATACATACATCTACATATATATACATCTATATGTGTATATATATATATATATATATATATATATATATATATATATATATATATATACATGTAAATTTAAATTTAAAATAATAAGGGTGAAAAATTGAATATTAATTTCATTAATATGAATTTAAAACCAGTGGCGTAGCATATAAGACCATAGCGGATCTTCTTCTAGCATAATGGATGTCCAGTTACAGTTCATACATGTTATATAATAGTTTGACTTTAATAGTTTCAGTATTAAAGTAAAAGCATCTGACATTACAATAGAGAAATTTTTTTGTTTCACTTTTGACACGTAATACTGAAATAGTGGAGAAGATATGATATTGCTGTGGGCTCACACTAGGCAAAAAGTTAAAACTTTTTTTGTCCATGACACTACATGGACCCTAAGTAAGTCTTGTTTAAAATTTGAATGAAATTGGTTGTGTAGTTCAAGTTTTAGGGATTCAGAGAAACAGACACATTCTCAGTTTTATATATATAGATATAAATCAAATAATTTCTGAAGTCTTTAGAAACTACTTGACTTATTCCTTTCTTAAAGTGCTCTACCCTCTTCATCTTAGTATTTATAAGGGCCTTTATATAAGTAGCCCTTCTAATTAAGTACCCCTAAGAATCTATAAATATCATGCATGGAGTAACTTCTAAAACCTATAATATACTTCTCAGTTTTAAAATTAGTATACAATTAGAATGTCCTATAACATCAATATTCCCTTCAGGTATCAGTCTTTATTGACGCTAGCTAAATAAGTAAAGATATAATTTTTAGTTTAGAATACTTAAATTATTATACATTTTCTATAAATCTTCTCTATTGATGTTAATAAGGTTTACATACTCTATTATGTTTATGGTGATTAAGCCATTTGATTCCTTTTCTATGGTGTTCTGCACTACCTGATTATGTTATTATTTATTATTTTATAATAGCCTTTATTTATTTATAAAATAAATCTAATTTTGTACCTCTATAAATTCATACTTAGCTTATATAAAACAATACTGGTATATTCATTACTTAAAATAAACTTGTTAGACTATAATTTAATTAGTATATAGATAGCATGTTCTTTTACCTCAGTACACCTTTATTAAATACCAGTATATACTAATTGATCAATCTTCGTAGATACCACCTGATAAGTTTGTATTTAAGTATAAAATATGTTTAAATATTAAACTATTTTGAGATAATTTCTTTTCCTCCTTCTATTGTGGTAAAAGTTTGGTATATACTCAAAAGTATTCAAAAAACTTTTTATCCTTTTGGTATAATATTCTTCTTAATCTTCTGAATAACCCTAAATTTTAACATTATACAATATGGCAATATTGTTTAAAATATTTAACTATAGTACCACATAAGATTTCCCTGTTTCATTATCAATGGTCTGCCACTTTAATTGTCAGCTAACAACTTGATTTAAGATTTCCTTTACCAAATCTCATGATATTGCTTCAAATAAATTTTGATAGCTTTAATGACTATACCCACTATGATTCCTGTCGACTCCCTCAACCCACTTAACAGGCATTGCTCCTTGCTCTTTTGGCCTTAGCTATACAAAGATTTGATAAATTAGTCTATAAATTAAAATTGACCACATAAAACAGTGACAAGTAAAATCTCTAACAAGTTTTTCCTCTTGATACCTTAATAGCTTCTAAGATGCAGTGAAGACAGCATGTTCCCTGTCTATCTCCTTACCTTCTTAGGGATTTCAGGTAAAATCCATCTGTTTTAATTTAATTAAATTCTATGTCTTTATATAGCAGAGGATTGCTCTGCATTTAAATTCATGTAATGATTGCATTGTTCAATTAAATGGAGTTGCTTGACACTATCGTACTGCATTACCTCTGGTAACAACAAGGAAGATGAAACTATTGAAACTAAATTTACATGATGACATGGAAATGAAATAGACAGAATAATGAAAAGAACTAATAAGGGGTTTATGATCTGCACAGAAATAGAAGAGTCGATTACCACTCACTTCACCAAGACCTCCTCCACCACCACCACCCTATATAAACTAGTGCACACACTCAGACTTCCCTACTTGATTTTAATACCTCTGCCAAAGAATATGAATCTCAGAAGATGCTCAGATAAGAAGTTTTGTCTTTTCATCTACTCTTCTATTTCTGCACAGATTATAAACCCCTTATTCTTTTAATTATTCTATTTCATTACCATGTCAACATGTAAATATAGTTTCAAATAGTTTCATCTTCCCCGTTGTTGTCTTAAGATAACCTTAGTTTACACATATCCTTAACCGCAACATATTCATTTATTCAAGTTTATCACACAGTCACTTATTTCTCTAATTTTGTCATAGATTGGCTGACCAAAAACTCTCAGATTTTTCGATTCTATTTTACTATTATCTCAACATTTACTATCTCGTTAAATTACGCTACACAAATCCCAAAAGAATATTTTTCTCCCTCGTGTTCTGACCACTACTCCTTCTCTATCTCCGCCTCACTGTCTGTTTCTCTTTCGATTACCACTCTTTTCGCCAAGACTTCCTCCACCACCACCACCCTATATAAACAAGCGCATGCACTCGGATTCCCCTACTCAATTTCTTTTATTTTTTTACATCCTCCGAGGGAATATGTATCCAGAAGATGCTCTTGTCTAAATTTGCTAGTTTGCATTACACCCACTCTCCCGCCCCCTCCACATGTACCGGAAGTTCCTACCCTTTCTGATCCTTTAGTTGCCTCCCATGAACACTTCTAAAGGCTTTACGCCATCCCCACCACTACTTAGGGTTTATCTCCAATGTAAGGTAGTGATCATATAGTGCAAAAATATGATACTGTAGTGTATGCAGGTTGAACTGAAGGTTATTGTTTGTTTATGAATTCTGCCAAATGCAAGCTTTCTTTTCAGGTACATGATGCTGCTATTCCCTGTCCCAGGGTCTCATGGGCCCATACCTCCCACACCCTCAGGGTTGGCTCTCACAATGTCGGCACACTGAAAGTTAGGTCTGGTGAGATTGTTGAGATGCTTAAACGGAGATGTGTCAATATGTGCTTAATCCAAGAAGTAAAGTGGAGAGCAAGTTCCGCTAGGTTCCTCACAGGCAAAGGTACAAGATTTTCTGGGCAGGGAACACT
The DNA here is from genome assembly GCF_006345805.1 of Octopus sinensis. Lineage (NCBI taxonomy): Eukaryota > Metazoa > Mollusca > Cephalopoda > Octopoda > Octopodidae > Octopus > Octopus sinensis. The sequence goes on along the minus strand of NC_043014.1, from coordinate 24,787,720 downwards.
GACTGGGTCGGGGGCACAGATATACTTCTTGTGGAGAAATGGGTGGATAAGGTAATCAAGGTAGTCAGAGTATGCAACAGAATACTTCAGATTAGATTAGTGCTTCATCATGGGTTAGCAACCATTTTCTTGGCCTATGCCCCTCAGCCGGGGTTACCCAATGGACAGAAAGACCAATTCTATAACACCCTCTTGCAGCCTATCTCCTTGACGAATGACAGGGACCTTCTCTTTGTGGCTGGTGACTTCGATGGACATGTTGGACAACATACAGGAGGCTTCAATGGTGTACATGGAGGCTATGGTTTTGGTTCCCGCAAAGAGGAGGGAATCTGCAATGCAAATGATCTTACAGTTTGCAATACTAACTTCAGAAAACCTGCCAGTCACCAAGTCACTTACCGTTCTGGCAGACACACTAGCCAAATTCACTACATCCTCGCCAGAAAAAGGGAAAGACGGCTGCTTATAAATGCCAAAACCTTCCCAGGCGAAGAATGTACTCCACAACATAGCCCTGACTTCAGGATCAGGGCTAAGTGGATGCCCAGAAGATGACCAGCATGAAGGAGAAGGGTCTGGAAGCTTAAAGATTCTGCAAATGGACAGAGATTTAGAAACATATTATTCAGAGCCTTTGACGAAATAGGAGATACAGATTCACATGATGTAGAAGACAACTGGTGGTTTCTACAGGACAACCTGCTGAGGGCCACAGACCAGATCTGTGGATGGTGCAAAGTCCCCTCTCGACCCAAAATAACATGGTGGTAGAACAATGTTGTTGACAGAGCTATAAGAGAGAAGAAACAGGCTTGGAATGACTGCAAGAACAGTGGTAGCAGGGAATTGTATCAGACTGCCAGAAGGGAAGCTAGGAGGCAGGTTTATTTAGCTAGAGGGGAAGCAGATGAGAAAAAATTTGTCAATGTTCTGCACCATGAGGACCAAAGACTTGAGGTAATTCTTGTTGTAAGACAGTGTGTGAGAGAGAATCATGATGTTGTAGGAGAGAAATCTGTCTGCATGGATGATGGTTCACTTGCTCTAAATGAGGTTGCAAAGAAAGAGGTTTAGAGATGCCACTATGAAAGGTTACTCAATAAAGAAAATGAAAGGGAGAAACAGAGTCTGCCGAATGTCGACCCAACAGAGGGACCAGCTATCCAAGTTGACAGTACCCTGGTAGATAAAGCAATTAAGAGTATGAAGACAAGGATGTCCCCAAGTGCATCAGGAAACACTGCAGAGATGCTCAAAATATCTGGCAGTGTTGGCTATAGCCTAGTCACCTGCATAATTAACCAGGTGATAGATAAAGGAGTCATACCCAATGACTGGTGTAGCAGCACTATAGTCAACTGCTACAAAGGTAAAGGTGACACTTTAGATACAAATAATTACAGAGGTATCAAGTTGTTGGATCAGGTAATGAAGGTCATGGAGAGGGTCATAGCCCAACGAATTAGGGAGAGAGTCAGTTTAGATGAGATGCAGTTTGGGTTCGTGCCAGGGAATAGCACCACTGATGCTATATTTCTGGTAAGACAGCTGCAGGAGAAATATCTAGCCAAAGATAAACCTCTATACCTGGCTTTTGTTGAGATGGAGAAAACCTTTGACAGGGTCCACTTGATGCCTTATCTGGTGGTCAATGAGGAAATTAGGGATAGATGAATGGTTTGTGAGAACGGTGCAAGCCATGTACAGGGACGATGTCAGTAAGGTGAGGGTTGGCAACAAGTACAGTGAAGAATTCTGGGTAGAGGTAGGGGTCCACCAAGGTTCAGACCTTAGCCCCCTCCTATTTATCATAGTCCTCCAGGCAATAACAGAGGAATTCAAGACAGGATGCCCCTGGGAGCTCCTCTATGCTAACGACCTTGCTCTAATTGCTGAGTCACTATCAGAACTAGAGGAGAAGTTTCAGGTGTGGATACAAGGATTAGAATCAAAGGGCCTTAGAGTCAACCTAGCTAAAACCAAAGTCCTAATAAGTAAGGAGGCAGGCAAACCACAAATCCCTTCAGGTAGATGGCCCTGCTTGATCTGTAGAAAAGGTGTAAGTAGAAACTCTATAATATGTACCCAGTGTAAGCTATGGACACATAAGAGGTGCGGCAATATCAAAGGAAGGTTAACTGGGAAGATAGTTCTTGTATGTGGAAGATGCTCAGGAGCAATAAACGCTGAAAATGTGCAGAGAACAACTTCCACCACATTCTAGGGAGAAAAACTAGAAGTAGTTGATAGCTTCCGTTAACTAGGTGACCTGACCAAATCAGTAGCAAGGGAGGGTGTGCTGAAAGTGTAGCTGCTAGAATAAGAATAGCCTAGGCAAAGTTCAGAGAGCTCTTACCTCTGCTGGTGACAAAGGGTCTCTCGCTCAGAGTAAAAGGTAGACTGTATGATGCATGTGCACAAACAGCATGCTACATGGCAGTGAAACATGGGCCGTAACTGTTGAGGACATGCATAAGCTCGCAAGGAATGAAGCCAGTATGCTCCGATGCATGTGTAATGTCAGCGTGCATACTCGACAGAGTATAAGTACCTTGAGAGAAAAGTTGGACCTAAAAAACATCAGATGTGGTGTGCAAGAGAGACGATTGCGCTGGTATGGTCATGTGGCGAGAATGGATGAGAACAGCTCCTGTGGAAGAGGTAGACCCAGGAAGACCTGGGATGAGTTGGTGAAGCACGACCTACAAACATTAGGCCTCACAGAGGAAATGACAAGTGACCGAGACCTTTGGAAATATGCTGTGCTTGAGAAGACCCGGCAAGCCAAGTGAGACCATAGCTCGTAGCTTATGCCAGGGATATAACCATCCTGTGTATGCATACCTTTCCTTCATTGGACACTAAACTCTGATTGCAAAGACCTGTTGAGGCAAGTGAAATCAAAATCGAAGTCAAATTCGTTAACTGGCATCCATGCTAGAGGAGTGCTAAGAGCACCATCTGAACGTGATCGTTGCCAGAGCAACTTACTGACTTCTGTGCCGATGGCACATAAAAAGCACCATTTGAGCGCGATCATTACCAGCATCGCCTTACTGGCACATAAAAAACATTCGAGCAAGGTTTGTTGCCAGTACCGTTTGACTGGATCCTGTGCAGGTAGCACGTAAAAAACACCATTTGAGTGTGGCCATTGCCAGTACTGCCTGACTGGCCCTCATGGTTGGCATGAGGGAGGGCATTCAACTGTAGAAACTCTGCCAGATCAGATTGGAGCCTGGTGCAGCCATCTGGTTTGCCAGTCCTCAGTCAAATTATCCAACCCATGCTAGCATGGAAAGCGGACGTTAAATGATAATGATGATGATATATATATATATATATAAAAAGGAATACAAAACTGGGACTACAAAATGGGAATAGAAAAGAGAATGCAAAACATCCGTGTGTGTGTGTGTGTGTGTGTATGTATGTATGTATGTATGTATATGGAGGCCTCTTATCAACATGTAGTTTTCTAAGCTCCTAGAAAATGACCAAGACATTTCTGAAAAGCTACAAATTCTATTTTTTTTTAAAACCCAAAAAGGCCTTGAATGTCTTCCTGAATGATGAAGAATACACTTGAGGAATTATAAAGTGAAATATATTAAGCAGGAAGAATCTCTTGTGAATGTACAAAGTATAAACATTGCAAATAAAAACATGTGGATTTTACAAAATTTCTAAAATAACTGAGATCTCCAATCAGGAAAAATAAATCACTATCTGAATAACTTTTGAGTGAAACAGAAGACACATTTAAAGAAAAATCATCTGGAATATATAGAAGGGAAAAACGGAAAAAGTAAAAGCCCTTATGAATATATGAAACGTAAACAATTTATCGTATTGAGCAGCACATGGTATCACCATAACTTTAAAAGAAATTCAAAATCTTCCACTACCTTGGAAATACTTGTCTCTTCAGAAAAACTAGATAAGTATCTCTGTGTGTTTTCTGTCATTTATTGAAGACTATTATTAGGGGAAACTAGAAGGTTAAATTTACATAAGGTCTTTTCTTTGTTTTGCTTTTGACTTACAAGATTATTGATTATTGTAGAGAGGTTTAACTTTCATTATTCCTGATTTAAGAGAATTTCCGTTGTTACAGATAGGTATATATTTATTTGTTCCTTTATTTATTTTTCCCTATCCAAGTCGAATCCTTTTCAAGAGATTGCATAACTTCACTCTCTCTCTTCTCCATCATACCATCATTTCTCCTTTCTCTACTGCTTCTCTCTAAATATGTAGACATTCTCCCTCCCTCTTCTTTTTCTCTCTCTTTCTGTATCTCTTTACTTCACTCCATCCCATAATTCTTCTCTCAGACCCTCGATCTCTCCCACTCTTTTCTCTCTATAAATACATAGACATACACTCTCTTTCTCTTTTTGTTTACTTTTCTCCATCGCACTTTCCTTCACTCAGCCTCTCAAACTCCCTAAATATAGTGTATATATATATATATATATATATATATATATATATATATATGTGTGTGTGTGTGTGTGTGTGTATGCATACATATATATACATATGTGTGCATATATATATATAATTATTATTAAAATTATAACTTAAGGTATCATGATGCATACGTGCATATATATGTATGTATACGTTCGTATATGTAAGTATTCATATGTTGTATTTATATATATAAATTTATTTTTGTTTCTCTGCATATATTCCACTGATGAGGCAAAGCATTTCTAAATGCAAAGCCAGAAATCCGGGATCTGGAATTATCCAGTAATTTTTTACTAGTCTTATTTTGTCTTTTTGTCTTCTCTCCTTATGCTATATGAACACTTAAGATGGTTTTAGAGTCAGATCCTGGCTGCTATTTTCAGCACGATGGTATCTCATAAGGCAGCGAACTGGCAGAAACGTTAGCACGCCGGGCGAAATGCTTAGTGGTATTTCGTCTGTGTTACGTTGTGAGTTCAAATTCCGCCGAGATCAACTTTGCCTTTCATCCTTTCGGGGTCGATAAATTAAGTACCAGTTACGCACTGGGGTCGATGTAATCAACTTAATACCTATGTTTGTCCTTGTTTTTCCTCTCTGTGTTTAGCCCCTTGTGGGTAATAAAGAAATAGGTATCTCATAGATACCATAAGTTAGAATTTTAATAATAATTATTACCTTTGAAGTTTTTTTATTTCCATGCTGGCCACTTGATAAGACTGATATTTAATTTAAATTAACGATCTTATCCTTATTTATATAAATTTAAATTTATTTCATCATTATATATATATATATATATATATATATATATATAGACACTCTTTCTCACTTCTCTCAGACCCTCAACCTCTATTATAAATACATACACTCTCTCTCTCTTTCTCTCTGTCACACTGTCTTTCTTCTCTCAACCTCTCAATCTTCCTAAATAGACACAAACACTCTTTTTCTCTCATTTCCTCTTCTATCAGCCTCCCAATCTAAATATTTAGAGTGTCTCTAAGACACACTTTTCTTTCTTTATTTCTTCACTACCCTCGATCACACCGTTAAATTAAAAAAAATAAAATATCCATAAAAATGTCCTGAGACTAGAGGAGCATGGAATTGACATTGTTTTTGAGAGCATGGTACTGTGCCAAAGGAGATAACCTTAACAATATAATCACAGCTGCGCTGAAGAGCAATGGTTACAAAAGAAGCAAGAGTTTACACACTCCTACGCTCTCATACGATCCCACATCAGCACTCTTGATGCCATCTTTGATAATGAACACAGAAAAGATGACAAGGATGGAGGCACGGATGTAGATGAAAGATGTCACCCCCACTTTGTAGACACTTAAGAAAATGAAGAAGATTCAAGCAAGAAACCTGTCTGGAAAGTAAACCCAAGTGCAAGTGCCCCTACCACCATCAAGGAGAAAAACCATGGCGGTGAAAGAGCCAAGAAAGAACAACTAAAAGGAGCAAAAACTAAAACAAAAACAGAAGATGAAACAGCCAAAGAAAGAAGCAAACCTGACTACCCATATAACAAAAAGGATAAAAAGAGACAGCACACATGAATGTGCAAATTCTACTTAAAAGGTGTCTGCTGGCATGAAGAGGGTGGTGCACACCAAAGACCCCGCCACATAAACATGAAACAGGGTGGAAACCAACTGTCAAAAGGAAAGGACTATGCATCACCTGCCCCAAAACGGAGGTACGCAGATGTAGTGTGTGCTACAAACCACACTTATCAACATATTGTTGAAAGAGCAGCTGCTGAACAACAATCTTTTTTTGTGCATGGCACAAAAGATTTACAGCAGTTGACCTGGCTACATCAATCTCACGGATGGACTACCACAGCAAATAGACCCAAGGTGGGCACCACTGGCAACAACACACACATCACATCGGTGCTCTTACTGAACATTAGAGGACTGCTAACACTTAGTGACAGGACAAAAATTCCTTTCTTGAGAGACCTTGTTGCATGCAATCAAGCCTTATGCATAGCACTTACAGAAACACACCTGAGACCAGATATAGCAAATGCAGAAATACACATACCACAGTATGTGGTATTATGGACCGACAGGAAAGAAAGGAGTCATGATGGAGTTGCTATGTACATCCATGAAGACCTCATACCCCAGGTCCTTTTGTCACACTCAAATTCAGTATGTGACACACCAACTGTACATATAAGACAACTCGATGTAGTTATATGTGCTACATATCACCCTCCGGATGCTCCGAATCATGTAAGCAAGTTTGAACACTGCTTTACAAAAATAGAACAACACATAAGTGTACTTTTTATGACCTGAGGGCCTTTCTCTAACAGGAATGGCATGATTGTGAACAAGGACAGGTAACATACTGGGCTTCTGCTTCACAACTAATATGGATCTCATCCATAATGTGAAAGTGACACCGACACTACTCTCGGATCACAACATGGTAGAGCTGACCACGTACGAACGAAAGGAAACCATGGACATGTACCCTACAAAAAACTCTCAGAATCTTCCCAGCTTGAACTTCCATAAGGCAAACCGGAAACAAATTGAAAAAGAGCTCCTCAAACAAAACTGGCCTAAATGTCTCTCCTTACCGGACATTGACA
>NC_043014.1:24750615-24775615 GCF_006345805.1 Octopus sinensis | reverse complement strand
ACAGAAGCATCAGAAAAGGGCGCCTGTCTCTTGACACTCTGTGGGTTTATGGAAGGCATTCATGTGGTGCTCCTACAATGGCAAAGAGGTGGCGATTCGTTGTATTTGACAATAATAATGCAAAGAAACAAAGTTGTCAAACAGCTGCTACAAACAGACCAGCGGAAAGGCAGGTTAGATATCACATATTTGAGGACATTTCTGCTGCCTTCTATATGGTTGATTACCTCAAGTATGTTTATTCATAACATTAAAGTGACCAATTCAACGGAAAGGATACCAATTTACAAAATGCATGGCGGCTATATGTTGCATGAACCTCTTGAGGTCAACATTCCAACTGTTGACCATTAACCTCCTCCAACTGGGAGCAATCTATCTCTCAAACAGTTCCCTCTTAGGAAACGCTGAAATTGTTCAACTAATTCTCTTCCTATATGTTTATCTGTGTGCTTCATTCTATGGCTCCATTTGCAAGTGTATGGTTCTAATCTGTGCTGGGCTGAGGAGTAAGTCGTTGAAATCAGAAGAGCATTGTGCGAACATAGTACCTGAGATAGGGATCAAAAAATTTTCTCAAGTGTAAACCCTCGTCTTTCCACAGCTGAATGGAAATTTATTAAGACCCATGCAATGCCGGGTACCACTGCTAGACATGGGATGAGGCAGTCAAGCTTGACCTCAGAGCGTTGGGCCTCACCGAGGCAATGGCAAAGGACCGAGATCTCTGGAGACATGCTGTGACTGCAAAGACCCGGGCTGCTTCCTGCATCAGTTCCGCATAGCCCCTGCCCATTCAAAGTACCCCGGATCCCAGATCGTCCCGCTGTGCTTGAGGAGACCTGTTGAGTCAAGTACATGAACACTCCGAACACCCCTCCCCACTGGTGCTCCCCTATATTTCTGCACTCCCCCCCCACATAAAAAGCACCATCCGAACGTGGCCAATGCCAACACCGCCCCGACTGGCTTCTGTGCAGGTGGCACATAAAAAGCACCAACCGACCATGGCCGATGCCAGACCCCTCTGGCACCTGTGCAGGTGGCACGTAAAAAGCACCCACTACACTCGCGGAGTGGTTGGCGTTAGGAAGGGCATCCAGCTGTAGAAACACTGCCAGACCAGACTGGAGCCTGGGGCAGCCCCTGGCTCCCCAGACCCCGGTCGAAACTGTCCAACCCGTGCTAGCGCGGAAAACGGACGTTAAACGATGATGATGATGATGATGATATACACACACACATATATATATACACACACACACACAATATATATATATATATATATATATATAAATACATACACGTGTATATATATATACACACACACATAATATATATATATACATACATATATTTATTTATTAATTCATTCATTATATGACGGAACGCATGCATCCATTTCTAAGTAAGATTGTTCTTGATATTAATAATGATGCGCACTCTTAACCTTTCTGTCCCCTCCTTTTCTCAGCCTTCATTCTTTCTGGTTTCCTTTTCTTCTACCTTACTGTCTCTCCCTCTCTCTCATTCTTCATTCTTTCTGGTTTCCTCACAACCATTCCCTTTTTTTCTCTCCCTTTTTCTTGCTCCTCCTCCTCCCTCCCGTCGTTGACCCGCGACGAGAGCTCTGCTACTGTCTTTCTGGCCTGACTTCCTTGAAGTGTGGACGGCATTTTCTGTTGCTCCTTCGCCGTTCTCAAAAAGAGCGTTCGTAATACTTTTCCTCATTCGGCTTAACAGCCCTTCTTGTCTTGTTATGCTCCTTGTCCTGTCTTTTACTGTTTATATTTTGTACTCTCGTTACTGTCCTGTTTTTGTTACCATTTTTACCCCTCTGCAAAAAGATCTCAAATTTTATTTAATTTGCTTTTCGCAGGAATGAAAATTTCTATCGAAGATGCGTATCGCCTTCACCTTCGAAACGCAGAGTAGATGAAACCATGGCGACTGAAGAAGGGGAATTTTCCTTGTGTTATTTGTCCTGTACTCTATTTTTTCGTTGTTTAAAAAAAATGTCCAGTTCCTTGGTTTTGTGTTTATGTTTTCGTTTCTCATTGTGTTCGACGTTTTTTTGGTGTCCTGTACCCATATATGCGTGTATATATACATGTAGAGGTAGGTACGTACATATATGTATGTATATATGCATATGTTTTATTTATTAATTCATATATATATATATATATATATATATATATATACACACACACATACATCTATACATAAATATATACACATATACATACATATATATTTGATTTGATTTCATCTAGTTTCAGCTCATGAGCTGTGGCCATGCTGGGGCACTGCCATTTGATGTTGCTACATAATTTTATTTCATGAATGCTTTTTAAGAATTGACATTTGGTGCATGAGGGAGTTTGATGCAGCTGCCCTCATCTGCGCCTCCTGCTGCAAAGTTGGCTCATCTGGAACACTTAATAGTAATAGGTCCGGCTTTATTTTGGAGACACCTACATCCACCCCATGCAGGTCTCTCAGGTCCTTCAGGAGGATATTGAAGAGCTGTGGTCCTGTGAAGCCCAGGCTACTGCAGTATCTTGATGGCAAATTTCGAGTTCTTGGCACTATGCAGTGGCATCCAGTTCTAGTATTTGTGTAACTCTCGATGCCAAAGTTTGGGACAAGTCCCTCCAGGATCTTCCAGATGTATATTATGGCAAATCTTTTGCGCTTGTGCTCTCAGGAATAGAGTCTTAATCTCTGAATCCATCCATTCAGCATTTCATTGTCAATTGAACAACATGCACATGGAAGGATGCATCATCACAGTCAATATAAATGCCCAGGTCGATTACTATCCCTGCAGGTCCAGTGTATTTAATGGGTATTTCATTTAGTTTTGCATGCTGATAGCACAAGGCTTGAAACTTTCCAGCATTAAACTGCATGCTATTCTTTTCAGCCCACTTGTATATTTCATCCAGCTCACATTGCAGGTGCATAGTGTCTTTAGGGTTCTGTATTACCTGTGAGACTTTTGTATCATCTGCACAACTTGTGATCATGGCTCTTTGGGTGGCTGAGGGCATATCTGAAGGGGCTATTATGAACAATAGTGGTCCCAAATCTATGCCTTGTGGAACACTGCTCACTATTTGTGTACCTGACTGCCATCCTTCAGAAAATCATGAAGCCAGTCTCCCAATTTTCCAACTATGCGGAGATCAAGCAGTTTGTGACATATCATTCCATGATTGACTTTATCAAAGGCCTTTGCAAAGTCGAGATATACCGCGTACACATTTGAGTGGTTGAGCAGCTGTTTCAGCACCCAGTCATCGTGTTGTAAAAGCTGAGTTAGACAGCTTCTTCCTGGTCGGAAACCTTGTTGGGTGTCAGTCAGCAAGTCATTTTCTTCAAGGAAGGTGATTAGTTTTCTTCTGACTATTCGTTCCATGACCTTGCTGATGTGCAAGGTCAAAGAGATAGGTTTTTGGCCTCTGCTCTGCAACCTCCTTTATGAATAGGGCATGCATACATACATACATATTGGTAGAAATGGTAAGATAAAAAAAGAATCAAAGAGACCTCGATATGTAAATAGGGGAATTTATCTGTAAATGTAATATGAGAGAATTATTCAGTAGCCAAGATAAAACTTGGAAGAAATGCTATGAAAATTACCATTAAACAAAGGGAAATTATTGTGTGATTGACCGTTATTAAGACAAAAGAGCTATTTGAATGACTGCTAAGTGAGGGAGGAGTAAAGGTAAGGGAGTAAAAATGTTCATAGTATTTGTGTAGGCACGTATGTCTGTACCAACACATGCATGCCCACACACCCACGTACATGCACCTATATGTAAACACTCATCCACCCTCACTTGAAACACATTCTCACCCACACCATTCACCGAAAAAAATATATATATACATGAGCAGAGTTACCCGGCATTGCCCATGTTACATGCAATTGAAGAATTAGACTTTTCTGTTATATTTTCTGTAATGAACTGAAATACCTATGTTTCGAATTTCATCAAAATTGCAGATGAGGGTATTTCCCTCTTTACACACCCTAAAAAAATTGTAATTGGGCCATATGTATCCCATACTACTGATTTTTATGCGTATATTCCAAAATTCCATTCTTATAGAACCTGTTAAAAGAATTTTGCTCCTGAAAAATGCAGTTCATGGAGCTCTAAAATGTCAGAGTTAAGGCCCCTATTGGGGGTGGGCGTCTTAATGTTAAGTTGAATTGTTGAGAATCTTTTTAACTCAGGTCCTATATCTATTGTTTAAATTTCTTTGAGCTAGTTGGAGGTTTATATGAGGGGTTTGTAAGTTTTGGTTTCACACCCAACCCAGCACATTGCAGAAATCACAATCTAAGTGTATGTCAAAGCAAACTGTTGTACCATTGAATTACAAATAATGCTCATCTTTTATGCTCGGGTAACCCTACAGCTTCCAAGAGTACAACTGTATTCATCTTTGCTTAGATAAAAATCAATAAATTGTGGGTGTTAAGTCCGCACAAAGGGGTCTTTCTAACTTGTAAGAAGATGAAACAGGTAAGGGTTAGCTACAGGAAAAGCATCATGTAATAGAAAATCTACTTTAATGAATTCCATCCAAGTGGCTGTTAGAATGAGTATATATAGCTGTGTGTGTACAGGCTGCTTTTTCGTATATAAGCAAAGCCATTGCTAGAAAGAATCACTGAAATGAGTAATTGATAATGCAATGTGAGGCCCTTATATGACACTTGAGCCCTGCCAAAGAGTAGCATATTTTATTGCATAATGCACAGTTGTGCTGGCTAGCAGAAGGAACAGGTGCCACAGTATGAAGTCTTTTGACATGTCATTTTAATCCTCCAACTGATTGCAAATGTTCTGTTGTGAACAGTAGTTATATCACAATTTACAAGGGGTTAATTTCTGGGACTTCTCTGATGGCTGACCAGGCCTGCATGGCTCAAGCATTTCCTCCTACAAATCAAACATGTTAAAAAACAACCCTCTCTCATTTTCTATTGGTTCATTCTTTCTAAGCTTCTCTTGATCTTCTTGTGCTTCATTCTCTCTCTTTCAAACTTCAAACAACCACAGTGTACTCTTTTCCGCCATCCATTTCGGTCTTGTGCTACTTTCTCCCAATTAACATCTGAAATTCCTGTCTGTGGCAAAGCAGTTTTAAGGCAGCATTTTGGGTTTATGTGCTGGCCTTTTACAATTTTTCAGCTCACTATACAAAAGTTGCTTAGGAAGTCTTTTATCATTCATTCTCACCAGATGTCCACCCCACCTCAAACAACTTTGCAGAATGATTGATTCCACCTTCCCACTACAACTTCTCTCAAATACCACTACATCACTAATCACTATTCTCCAATTTATACCAAGAATTTTCCTAAGACAATATTGATGGAATCGTTCCAAAAGCCTCAAATGCTTATGATAAACAACCCATGTCTCACTTCCTTAGAGTAATGATGGCAGAACACATGTGCTATAAGCCCTAACTTTAGTTTGGATAGATATACTATAGTGTGACCAGAGACACTTGTCAAGCCTACCAAAAGCACTACAAGCTTTGCTGATTTTATACGAAATTTCATTATCAAGACCAGTAGTGCTCAGAGTACTTCCTAAATATATGAATTTGATTTCAACTTCTAACCTTTGTGCATATACAATTACAGAAAGTTCCATATATAAAGCTTAGAGGGTGCAGATTGGTACATCAGAACAGTTTTCTTCAAGTTAATTGTAAGGCCCAATGCTGTACATGCTGCCAAAACATGTGTTGTATAGCAAGGTTGTGTCCTCGCTCCTACATTATTTGGCATTTTCTTCACGCTCTTACTCTCACATGCCTTTCAGACATCAGATGATGGAGTGTTTCTGCACAGTAGAAGTGACAGGAAACTGTTCAATTTCTCGCGCCTGCGTGCCAAAACCAAAATCAGAAACGTTCTGATCAAGGAGATGCTATTTGCTGATGATGCCGCTCTGGTATCACACACAGAAGAAGCCCTCCAAAGGCTCATTAACTGTTTTGGGCAAGCATGTAACGACTTTGGCTTAGCTATCAGCCTTAAGAAGACCAACATCATGGGTCAGGCTACATCGGACATCCCAAACATACATATTGGAGACCACAGATTACAGGAGGTGGAGAAGTTTACCTATCTTGGCTCTACCGTCACCTACAACCTATCCCTTGACGCTGAGCTCAATATACGCATTGGCAAGGCAGCTGCTGCGATGGCCCAACAATAAGCTGACCAAGACCACGAAAATGAAGATCTACCAGGCATGTGTACTTAGCACTCTTACTGTATGGAAGTGAGACTTGGACACTATACACACGCCAAGAGCGTCGCCTAAACATCTTTCACCTGCGCTGCCTCCGGAAAATCCTCCGCATCAAATGGCAGAATCATATCCCCAACAAAGATGTCCTCAAGCAAGCAGGAATACCAAGCATGTTTGCATTCCTCACACAAAGACGTATGAGATGGCTTGGTTATGTTAGCCGTATGAAAGATGGCAGAATCCCCAAGGACATACTCTACGGAGAGCTTGCTAGGGGTACTAGGTTTGTGGGTAGACCGTTCTTACGTTACAAGGATGTTTGCAAAAGGGACATGAAGGCCTGCAACATCAATATTAGCGGTTGGGAAGCAATTGCCAGCAACCGAGGAGATTGGCGACGTACCGTAAAAGAAGGAATACAAAGGAGTGACAGAGAGAGAGAGAGGAGAAATGGAAAGACAAGAAAAGACGTCAACAAGAAACTATGACATTACAACCAGCCAGGGACAGTCTTCGCTACATTTGCGGTACATGCCAGAGGGAGTGTTTGTCCAGGATAGGACTACACAGCCACAGCAGGAAATGTATCAGGACATGAAATGTAAAAGCCGGACTAGACTATTTTATGCGCAACTCCATTGTCTCCCGAGACAAAAAGGATGCCAACAACAATATATATATATATATATATATATATATATATATATATAAATTAAATAAGAGATAAAACCACTATTAGGCAAACCAAACAGTGAAAAACATAAACCAAAACATAGAAATAAAATTAATTAATATAATATACAAAAAATATAAAATTAAAAATTTAAAATTATTTAAATTTAAAGTTAAAAATTTAAAATTATTAATTTATATTTATAAATTTTCATATATATATATATTTTTATATGTATATATATATATATATATATATATATATATATATTTATATGTATATATATATATATATATATATATATAATATATATATATATATATATATATATATGTGTGTGTGTGTGTGTGTGTGTGTGTACAGTATCATATATCCATCACGGATAGTCTTACGAATCAGTTTCGCGCAAGGAATACAATGGAGTTATAATGGAATGGAAGAGGGATATTTCATATATATATATATATATATATATGGGGAGGGGAGAAAAAGAGAGTGCCCTCCAAATTAAGAAAGAAATAATAAGCAGTTATAATTACTACAGCCTCAGCACAATAAGCTCTCCGTATGAGTTCGTCTCTGAAAAAAACCAAAAAAAAAAAAACGGATAAAGTGAAAATAAAAGGAAAGGAAATATCATAGCTATATCAGGCGAAATATATATGGAAAAAAAATTACAAGTATGCGTGTTTTCTTTTGACAACAAATGTCAACAGTGACAAAAGTAACACTACTACTAACACATACAGATGGAACATTTTCTATTCTCGCACATGGATAATTATTTTCATAGCTCTTATGATAGAAAAGGAAAAAAAAAACCATAACCTATAAAAACCAAAAATTAAATAAAATAAAAACCTCCGGGTTTCATTACCAAAATTGAATTATACAAACCTGTATAAACTGTTTGCATATCTTAGCCCATAGCTTGCTAAGCCGCAAATCAATATGGACTTTTTCCAATGAGTTCGTATTGTCTTAGCCATACTGACCGTCCCTAATACCGCTTTGGACATTGTTAAGCAGCAGCTTTTGTTATTATCTGAATAATATTGTATTTTTTTAAAGCGTTAAAGAACGAGTCTAAAAAATGTAAATAGGCACGTGGTTTTAGCCAACTAGAGTTACTGGTCTTGAAATAAGGGGAAATAACTAATAGGCACACGGTGACGGTATAGAGATTTTTAAATCGACGCCTGTACGTATTCGTTTATTTATTTATTTATTTATTATATCTTAATTGGTGAGCAAATAGCATTGTTCGTTTATAACAGACAAATCAATAATTTCCCACCGTAAGAATAATGTGAACACACATACACATGCACACACTTTTGCCCACTTATTTTATTCGTAAAGATTTCGTTGTTATTCTTTAAAAATGGCATTTCTGCTAGAAATCACCAATCTAGTTAGTTTCGTTCACAAAATGAGCCTCCTTTAATTTTGCTCAGATTGCTTTCAATTTTGCTGTATCGATGCATCTCTGAATTTTGATTCAGATCAACCAATTACTTCATTTGGACAACTGCTTATGATGTAGGTGATATCTTCCATGCTATCACATTTTGGTGTTTGCCTTGCATCTCTGTCCCTATTTGGTTGATATATTCTGTACTGGATTATAAACACATACCCTTCAAAGTGAGAGTTAGTAATCCGGGTGTTTATCCATGATTGACTGCTTTGATTATCAATGTTACTATCATCCTGGAGCCTTCTGCTAATGTGTCCATGCACGATATACATTCAACCTTTCATCTGATGACATGTGGTAGAGTCATGTATTCAAAGTTATCAAACAAGAAATGCTATCAAGGAACTGCTTTCCAAATCTCATGATATTATTTGCCTCGTGTATGCAAACTTGGTCAAGGGATGCACTTTGACACTTTTGCTGAAGGCAAAAGCGTGTCTTGTCTTTAGGAAGGAAGTAGAAGAAAGAAAGATGGATAGCCATTGGTCATGTGTGAGCAACGAGAGAGTCAAGGAGGAAGAGTGAGAGAGAGAGGGGGAATGGCAAAGGAGAGAGGAGAAGAATTAGAGAAAGGGTGGGAGAGAAAAACAAAGGAAGAGGAACAAGAGAGGGAGATAGAATAGAGATAGGTTGTAGAGTGCGCATCGAAATTATTAAGATAAACCTTACTTGGAAATGGATGCATAGCATTCGATCATATAATAATATAATATATATATATATATATATATATATATATAATATAATAATAATAATAATAATAATATTAGGGAGTATATCCAAACTTACAGGGGAACATTAGATTTAGGATTAAATCAAATTTCACAGTATAAATATAAATTAAATTAGAGATAAAACCACTATTAGGCAACTCAAACAGTGATAGACATAAATCAAAACATAAAAACAAAAAATAAATATAATTGATATAATATATAATATATATAAAATTTTAATTATTAAAATTTTTCATTTTTAAATTTATATTTTTAAACTTTTAAATTAAATTTTTTTTTTATATATAACTAACCAAAAAGTATAAAAAAGTTAAATATAATATAACAAGTAAAAATACTACGTATGTTTCATGGCTATAATTCAATTCAAATTACAATTAAGTTTAAATTCAATTGAAAATTCGAATTAAAATTATAGTCAATCTTCAGGTTAATGATAATAGTTAAATAAATAAGCAAATAGAGTTAAACAATATTTTTTTAAGAAATAAATAAAATAATAATTTTTCTTATAAAAAAAACTCTATTATCTAAATTAGAGACTTAAAATATTAGGATTATGTCATACAACCCATTTATTATGTTAAATATTAATTTTTAAGGTAAAAAAATAGATAGAAAAAATTATTTATCTATTAAGATATAATTTGGCTTTAAAAAACATAATAAACTCATGAATATCCTTAACTCAGTTATAGTCCAATATCTAATTGCCAAATTATTTAACAAAATTATCACTATTCATATTTTTAAGATTAAGTTCACATCTAATAATTATAAAATATTTAAAAATAATAACTAAATGATTATCAACAAATACGATAATTAAGATCTAAAATTTACTCTCTCAATAAATATATAGACATATAATGAAAAATAAATAAATTAATTAGTCCATTATTACTTACGTAAATATTAAATATTAATATAATATATTTATTATTTATGAAATATATTAAAAAATTAAAGATTAAAAAGCAAATTATAAACGTATAACCTATCTTAAAAGAACTGTATAACTATTTAATGATCTATATATCTCGTTGGCTAAATAATAACTTACAAATAACGTAGTTATAATCTAATAAAGAAATACATATCTTCAACAACTAAATAATTATAGAATCAAATTAACAATCAGTAGTTATATACTATCCAATACAATACAATAAAACTTATTAAAATAACTTTAATAGAAAAGGTTTAATTAGCTTTCAAAAACCCTGTCATTAACTAAAATTATAATAAACAGATGGAAAATTCTTTTAATAATGAAAACTACGAATATATTTTATCAATGAAAATCACGAATAAATATTATCAATGGAAAATGGCTAAGTTTTAGCTATAATAGATAAAGAGAACAAAGTCACTATTAGAGATATCTATGAAGATATGATATGGCTTAAAAAAACAATAAACTCACGAATATCTTTAACTCAGTTATAGTCCAATATTTAATTACCAAATAATTTAACTAAATAATCACTATTCATATTTTTAGATTTAAGTTCACATCTAATAATTATAAAATATTTAAAAAATAATAACTAAATTATTATCAACAAATATAGTAATTAAAATCTAAAATTTACGCTATCAATAAATATATAGACATATAATGAAAAATAAATAAATTGATTAATCCAATTCTACTTACATAAATATTAAATATTAATATAATATATTTATGAGATACATTGAAAAATTAAACATTAAAATCAAATTATAAACTAGTAACCTAACTTAAAAAAAACATATAACTATTTGCGATCTATATATCTCTTTGGCTAAGTAATATCTTACAAATAACGTACAGTTATAATCTAATAATTATATACATATCTTCAACAACTAAATAATTATAGAATCATATTAACAATCAGTAGTTATATAGTAAACAATATGATACAATAAAACTTTTAAAAATCTTAAATAGAAATGGTTTACTTAGCTTTCCAAAGTTGTGTCATGAACTAAAATTTTAAAATGGAAAACATCTTTTCAGCGTTTATAAGAATACTCATGGAATTATGTTATTAACAGAAATAGAATAAACAGATGAAAAATTCTTTTAACAATGAAAACTATGAATTTATTTTATCAATGAAAATTATGAATAAATATTGTCAATGGCTATAGTTTAGCTATAAAAGGTAAAGAGAATAAAACCACTATATACTTTATTTTATCATTAAAAATAACTACTATAAATTATACTCAATACTCAATAAATTAAATAATTTATATAACTACCAATTATTGTATATACTCTAAAAATCTTATAAAAATTAATTAATTTTATAAAATATATATATATTATATATATATATATGATGGTGAAAAGAAAGAGGCTTGGAGAAGCCATTATGAAAGACTGCTGAATGTGGAGAATGAATGAGAAGAGGAGAGCCTGCCAAATGTTGACCCAGGAGAGGGACCAGCTATCCGAATAGACAGCTTCCTTGTAGTTAAGGCAATTAAGGGTATGAAACCAGGTAAAGCCCCCGACCCATCAGGAATCACTGCTGAGATGCTTAAAACAGCTGGCTATGTAAACCATTGTAAACCAGGTAGTTCATAATGGAGTCATACCCAATGACTGGCGTAGCAGCACCATAGTCAACTGCTACAAGGGTAAGGGTGATGCTCTAGATAGAAATAACTACAGGGGTATTAAACTGTTGGATCAGGTGATGAAGGTCACAGAGAGGGTCATAACCCATCTCATTAGGGAGAGAATTTGCTTAGATGAGATGCAGTTCAGTTTTGTGCCGGGTAGAAGCACCACTGATGCTATATTCCTGGTCTGACAACTGCAGGAGAAGTACCTAGCTAACGATAAACCCCTCTACATAGCTTTTGTGGACTTGGAGAAAGCCTTTGACAGGGTCCCGCGATCCCTTATCTGGTGGTCGATGCAGAGACTGGAGATTGACAAATGGCTAATAAGGGCTGTACAGGCCCTATACAGAGAGGCTGTCAGCAAGGTTAGGATTGGCAACGAATATAGTGAAGAATTCCAGGTAGAAGTAGGTGTACACCAAGGCTCAGCCCTCAGTCCCCTTTTATTCATCATAGTCCTCCAGGCAATAACAGAGGGATTCAAAACAAGTTGCCCCTGGGAGCTCCTCTATGCTGATGACCTGGCTCTCATAGCAGAATCACTACCGGAACTAGAAAAGAAATTTCGGGTGTGGAAGCAAGGGTTAGAAGCAAAGGGCCTTAGAGTAAATGTAGCAAAGACCAAAGTTATAGCAAGCAGAAAGGTGAACTCAGCACACACACCCTCGGGCAGGTGGCCCTGCTCGATCTGTAGGAAAGGTGTAAGTAGAAACTTCATAAGATGTACCCAGTGTAAGCTATGGATGCATAAGAGGTGCAGCAACATCAAAGGGAAATTAACTGATAAGATAGCTTTCATGTGCGGCAGATGCACAGGGACAATAGACACCACACATACTCAGAAAACAGATTCCATCACACTCCAGGGGGAGAAACTAGAAGTAGTTGATAGTTTCCGCTACCTGGGTGACCAAGTTAGTAGTGGAGGTGGATGCTCAGAGAGTGTCACCACTAGAATACGAATAGCCTGGGCAAAGTTTAGAAAGCTCCTACCCCTACAGGCGACAAAGGGTCTCTCGCTTAGAGTGAAAGGTAGATTATATGATGCATGTGTGCGAACTGCCATGCTTCACGGTAGTGAAACATGGGCCGTGACTGCAGAGGACATGCGTAGACTTGAAAGAAATGAAGCTAGCATGATCCGCTGGATGTGTAATATTAGTGTGCGCGCACGACAGAGGGTAAGCACCCTGAGAGAAATGCTGGACATAAGAAGCATCAGATGTGGTGTGCAAGAGCGACGCTTGCAATGGTATGGTCATGTACTGCGGATGGATGAGGAGAGATGTGTGAAGAAGTGCCGCTCCCAAACAGTTGAAGGTACCAGGGGGAGAGGTAGACCCAGGAAGACATGGGATGAGGTAGTCAAGCATGACCTCAGAGTGTTGGGCCTCACAGAGGCAATGGCGAAGGACCGAGATCTCTGGAGATATGCTGTGACTGCAAAGACCCAGGCTGCTTCCTGCACCAGTTCCGCATAGCCCCTGCCCATTCAAAGTACCTTGGATTCCAGAACATCCCGCTGTGCTTGAGGAGACCTATTGAGTCAAGTACATGAACATCGAAATAAATATCGATGGAAATAGTAGTTGTGATACCTGTGCCGGTGGCACATAAAAAGCATCATCTGAACGTGGCCGATGCCAGCACCGCCTTGACTGGCTTCTGTGCCGGTGGCACATAAAAAGCACCATCCGAATTTGGCCAATGCCAGCGCCGCCTTGACTGGCTTCCGTGCCAGTGGCACGTTAAAAGCACCAACCAATCGTGGCCGATGCCAGACTTCCCTGGCACGTAAAAAGCACCCACTACACTTGTGGAGTGGTTGGCGTTAGGAAAGGCATCCAGCTGTAGAAACACTGCCAGATCAGACTGGAGCCTGGTGCAGCTCCTGGCTTCCCAGACCCCGGTCGAACTGTCCAACCCATGCTAGCGCGGAAAACGGACGTTAAACGATGATGATGATGATATATATATATATATATATATATGTGTGTGTGTGTGCATATATACATATGCATATATATATGTACATGCCTACATATATATGTATATATATACACAGTACAAAGTAAGATAGGGGTGTAGTGACGTCATTTTCCAGTGTGCGCACACGCAACGTCATTCTTCAGTGTGCGTGTGCGGAACGTCATTCTTCAGTGTGCGGAACATCATTCTTCAGTGTGCGTGTGCGGGGCTGGAACCTTCTGGAAAGGCCTAAGGAAGTTCCCTTATGCACATGCGCAAGAAACTGGGGAAGAAAATTCTATCGCGTTCCTTGTTTAGACTTGAGACGCGGCTATTGAAGCGAAAGGACGTGTTAAACATGTGATCAGCCATTCTCCTGTCCCAGACGCTTAGAATTTGACCTGCTCTGTTGCTGCTGAATTTGTTGTAAGAATCTTACATATGTTAAAGTTCAGCCTTGCTATATCGAACCAAGTGGATACCAATATACCAACGTACTTCTTTTGTAAATAAGAAATAAAGAGTATATATATTTTTAAGGCTGCGTTCTTGTTCCTGACTGGTAGATTCTGGAAAATAAAGAAAGGAAATTGGTTGCACCCAAACAGTGTAAAGAATTAACCAGTTCCATTACAGGGGTTATGAAAGTAACCCACTATGGGATATCAGTTATCCAATATACTGCTGGTAAAGTACCCAAATACTAAATACATAAATGCTTTTAATTGCAATTTATTGTATTGAATGGGTGAAGGTTAAAAATATTTTTACCGTAAATTCATAATACAAATAAGAAAATGGGTTCCCATTTGTATAATTAATAAATAATGTGAAATTGTAATATCCGTAAGTTGATGATCGAAATGAATTTGTCTCTCCATTTTCTTATTTATATATATACATATATCATCATCACCATCATCATCATCGTTTAACGTCTGCTTTCCATGGATTGAACGATTTAACTGAGGACTAATGAACCAGATGGCTGCACCAGGCTCCAGTATTGATCTGGCAGAGTTTCTACTGCTGGATGCCCTTCCTAATGCCAACCATTCCAATAGTGTAGCGGCTGCTTTTACGTGCCACCAGCATGAGGGCCAGTCAGACGGTACTGGCAGCGGTCATGCTCAAATGGTGTTTTTTACATGCCACCTGCACAGGAGCCATCCAGCGCCACTGGCAATGACCTCACTCAAATGTTTTTTCACGTACCACCGGCACAAGTGCCAGTAAGGCGATGAAGGTAATGATCATGCTCAAATGGTGCTTTATATGTGCCACCGGCATGGAAGCCAGTTAGCCGCTCTGGCAACGATCACTCTCGGATGGTGCTCTTAGTGCTTACACTCTGTCGAGTATGCACACTGACATTACACATCCATTGGATCATACTGGCTTCATTCCTTGCGAGTTTACACATGTCCTCAGCAGTCACAGCCCATGTTTCACTGCCATGTAGCATGGCTGTTCGTACACATGCGTCATACAGTCTACCTTTTACTCTGAGTGAGAGGCCCTTTGTCACCAGCAGAGGTAAGAGCTCTCTGAACTTTGCCCACGCTATTCTTCTTCTTGCAGCTACACTTTCAGCACACCCTTCTCCGCTACTGACTTGGTCACCAAGATAACAGAAGCTATCAACTACTTATAGTTTTTCTCCCTGGAATGTGGTGGAAGTTGTTCTCTGCACATTTTCAGTGTTTATTGCTCCTGAGCATCTGGCAAATACAAAAACTATTTTCCCAGTTAGCCTTCCTTTGATATTGCTGCACCTCTTATGTGTCCATAGCTTACACAGATCAAGCAGGGCCATCTACCTGAATGGATTTGTGGTTTGCCTGCCTTCCTACTTATTAGGACTTTGGTTTTAGCTAGGTTGACTCTAAGGCCGTTCGATTCTAATCCTTGTTTCCACACCTGAAACTTCTCCTCTAGTTCTAATAGTGACTTAGCAATTACAGCAAGGTCATCAGCATAGAGGAGTTTCCAGGGGCATCCTGTTTTGAATTCCTCCCTTATTGCCTGGAGGACTAATATAAATAGGAGGGGGCTAAGGTCTGAACCTTGGTGGACCCCTACCTCTACCCGGAATTCTTCAGTGTACTCGTTGCCAACCCTCACCTTACTGACATCGTCCCTGTACATGGCTTGCACAGCTCTCACTAACCATTCATCTATCCCTAGTTTCCTCATTGACCACCAGATAAGGAATCAGGGGACCCTGTCAAAGGCTTTCTCCATGTCAACAAAATCCAGGTGCAGAGGTTTATCTTTGGCTAGATATTTCTCCTGCAGCTGTCTTACCAGAAATATAGCATCAGTGGTGCTATTCCCTGACACGAACCCAAACTGACTCTCTCCCTAATTAGTTGGGCTATGACCCTCTCCGTGACCTTCATTACCTGATCCAACAACTTGATACCTCTGTAATTATTTGTATCTAAAGTGTCACCTTTACCTTTGTAGCAGTTGACTATAGTGCTGCTACACCAGTCATTGGGTATGACTCCTTCGTTTATCACCTGGTTAACTATGCGGGTGACTAGGCTATAGCCGACACTGCCAGATATTTTGAGCGTCTCAGCAGTGATTCCTGATGGGCCAAGGGGCTTTCCCTGTCTTTATACTCTTGTAATGACGCCATTATGGGAGTCTTCAGCGCACATGCACAGAGCTGGATCACTTCTGGTAGGCCGCCGGAAATACCTTCATACGCATGCGCAGAGAACTACCAACAGAAAGATTTCCCGCTGGATCTGTCTTTTCGAAGCTGCAGCTGAATCGAATGGACACAACTCAAGGTTCTCTCAAGCAAAACCAACACATAGAGAAGCCCTTTCTATGCAAGACAAGACAGCATTTGGCTTACACAAGTTAACTAATGTGACTAGTTTCATGGCCTTGGCTACCGGTTTGCCCTGAAGAAGATATATCTATATATATTATTTGAGAATCCAGACAAAATAAAAATATTATTTATTACTATTGGAGATAGTCGAGGTTTGGTTTTTTTCTTTCGACAAATAATTAAATGTAACAGGATATGACCGGCACCCCTCAAGTGTTCCAGAGACCATCCTTGTTACACTCTAAATTGCTTTATCTATCAAGGAACTGTCAACTCGGATGGCTGGTCCCGCTGTTGGGTCGACATTCGGCAGACTTTCTTTCTCCCATTCATTTTCTTTATTCAGCATCCTTTCATAGTGGCGTCTCCAAACCTCTCTCTTTGCATCCATGCGAACACATTTCTCTCCTACGACATCACGATTCTCTCACACACTGTCTTGCAACACGAAATACCTCAAGTCTTTGATCCTCACGGCGCAGAACATTGGCAATATTTTTCTTATCTGCTTCCCCTCTGGCTAAATAAACCTGCCTCCTAGCTTCCCTTCAGGCAGTCTGATACAATTCCCTGCTACCACCGTTCTTCCAGTCCTTCCATGCCTGTTTCTTTTCTCTGACAGCCCTGTCAACAACATTGTTCCACCACCATGGTATTTTGAGTTGAGAGGAGACTTTGCACCATCCACAGATCTGGTCCGTGGCCCTTAGCAGGTTGTCCCATAGAAACCTCCAGTTCTCTTCTACATCGTGTGAAGCAATATCCCCTTCTATTTCGTCAAAGGCTTTGAGTAATATGTCTCTAAACCTCTGTCCATTTGCAGGATCTTTAAGCTTCCAGACCCTTCTCCTCGATGCTGGTCGTCTTCCGGTTATCCACTTAGCCCTGATCCTGAAGTCACTAACTACAAGTCTATCTTGTGGGGTACATTCTTCATCTGAGAAGGTTTTGGCATTTATAAGCAGCTATCTTTCCCTTTCTCTGGTGAGGATGTAGTCAATTTGACTAGTGTGTCTGCCATAGCGGTAGGTGACTTGGTGACTGGCAGGTTTTCTGAAGTTAGTATTGCAGACCATAAGATCATTTGCATCACAGAACACCAGCAGCCTGGTTCCCTCCTCATTGCGAGAGCCAAAACGGTAGACTCCATGTATGCTGTGGAAGCCCCCTGTATGTTGTCCAACATGTCCATTGAAGTCACCAGCCACAATGAGAAGGTCCCTGTCATTCGTCAATGCAGTAGTCTGCAAGAGGGTGTCATAGAATCGGTCTTTCTGTCCATCAGGTAGCCCCAGCTGAGAGGCATAGGCTGAGATAATGGTTGCTAACCCATGATGGAGCACTAATCTAATCTTAAGTATTCTGTCGCATACTCTGACTACCTCAATTACCTTATCCACCCATTTCTCCGCAAGAAGTATACCCACGCCCCTTACCTCGTCAATGCCCAGAAAACCTTGTACCTGTGTTCTTTGCCTGTGAGGAACCTTATATATATATTCCGCTTTCACCCTCTGCAAAAAATCCCAAATTTTATTTAATCTACTTTACAGGAAGGACTGTTTCAACAAAGTCGCGTATTGTCCTTGCCTTCAAAATGCAGAGTAGATGAAATAGGGACAACTGAAGAAGGGGAATATTCTTTATGTTGCATGTCTCGTTTCTCTGTTTGTTTTTTGTGGTTCCAAAAAAACAAGTTCATTTCTATGTTTTTGTTTTTATGTTTTCGTTTCTCATTGTGTTCAACATTTTTTTGATGTCTTGTACCCATATATGCTCTTTACTCTTTACTCTTTTACTCTTTTACTTGTTTCAGTCATTTGACTGCGGCCATGCTGTACCACCACCTTTTAGTACTTATTCTATCGGTCTCTTTTTGCCGAACCGCTAAGTGACGGGGACGTAAACACACCAGCATCGGTTGTCAAGCAATGCTAGGGGGACAAACACAGACACACAAACACACACACATATACATATATATACATATATACGACAGGCTTCTTTCAGTTTCCGTCTACCAAATCCACTCACAAGGCATTGGTCGGCCCGGGGCTATAGCAGAAGACACTTGCCCAAGATGCCACGCAGTGGGACTGAACCCGCAACCGTGTGGTTGGTTAGCAAGCTACTTACCACACAGCCATACATATGTATGTAGGTGTGTACATATATGTATGTATATATGCATATATTTATATATTATTTATATTATTATATGACTGAATGCCATGCGTCCTTTTCCAATTAAGTTTTATATATATATATACTAGCATTATGACCCGTCGTTGCCGGGTCATAGTGCTAGTGCATGTATATATGTGTATATATATGTGTACATATTACATGTACATCTATATATATATATACATCTACACATAAAATACAAAATACAAAGTTATATCTTGATATCGCTAGTGATAACAATACTCAAAATATATAACAGACTGGAATTGTAGGCCCATCTCTTTCAATTTCGATCAATTCAATCTTGTCCTCCCTCTTGTATAGAAGTGTGGCTACAATCCAGCCACCTCTACTTCTGGGGGGACATTTTTAATTTTTATCCGGGATGTCCTACGTTCCAGATGTAAAAATAAAATATTTCCACTTTGCAATGTTCGAGTTGAGTACTCCCGTGCACGCTCCATTGACTCGAACCTTGCTTCTATTGTGGTGAATTTACCACCTCTGGTTAGATATCTTTCATAGTTGCACCAAGACACTTTTCGATGGTGCTTTCCTCCAGGTGTTCAAATAATTTTTTTCTCTACATTGTATACTTTATAGACAATAGTCTTTTCTTTAATTTAATTTATTTCGTTTGGTGGTGTTATCATAGATTCACTGTCTTTGTTGGTGATCAATCCGAAATAGGTTTGTATTTCTTCTATTTTAATTTGAATGAGTTCGCGCCCGCCAACGGCTGCAGCGAAATTCATTTTTGGACTTTCTTCTATCGAAGGCATTCTAACAAAAATGCTTCCGTGTAAACGGTGAAAATATTGTCAATTTCCCCAAACAGGGACACAATTCAATTTTTAAACAATAACCAAAGCTCCTTCTCCCAAAGGGGGAGGGTTACAGTTTACAATTATTTAACAAATGCAACACAACAACATTTCCCTTACAAGGAACCAACAAACATGATAACAATAGTTAAACAGTAATAATAATAACAACAAACCTTACGGTGAATCAAAAAGCAGTACGCAATTGAAGCTATAGTCCTTTATGTATAAGAAATAAACCAACAGCAGTACTCAGTAGAAGCGGCTGTTCGAGAAAACAGACATTACATACAGCCAAACTTCATATAGATACTTAATGCTAGCTAATTAGCAGATAATCTAATGTAAAAGCCGTGGTAAATGGTATGTTCACAGCTCCATCTGGACTATTCCATTTCTGCATGCTAATTTTATTTTTAATTTATTCCCATTCATGTGAAACCACTTATTCAAGTTCAAGTCATTGATGCAATTTTACACCAATTGCTATTTTTACTTTTGTTATGTTACGATTATATTATACTTTAGTTTGATTTTAATTATTACTTACTACATATAATTCAATTGTTATTATTATTTCTAATTTTTATTGTTAAAGTGAAAGTATATGACATAAAATAGGGAAATGTTTTTGTTTCACTCTACTGGCCAGTGTCTACACCAATTGGCAGCAGAATGGGAGAATTCCCAAGTCTGTGAGCTGGGGGGGGGGTGACATTGATCAGGAAAGACCCGAGCAAGGGGTATGAGATAGGGAACTTCAGGCCCATAACTCTGCTGAACACAGAGTTAAAAATTTTGGCCAAGGTGCTAGCGAAAAGGTTGGTGCGGGTCGTGGACAAACTTGTCGGGGAAGCGCAAACATGTGCTATCCCGGGCAGGATGATCCACGACAATTTCCACCTTATACACTACTCCTTAGAGAGGGTGGGGAAGCTTTCTGGCGCAGAGGAGGGGGGGCACTCATACATTTAGACCAGTCTAAGGCATTTGATAGGGTCAACCATCCGGTACTTGGCGGCAGTCCTTGTGAAGGCTGGCCTGGGCCCGACCTTCCGCGGTTAGATTGCTGTGTAGTACAGTGACATCGAGTCCATCATAAAAGTGAATGGTTTCCTTTCGAAGCCATTCAGGATCGAGCGCTCAGTGTGTCAGGGGTGTCCCCTGTCCCCACTTTTGTATGTACTGGCTCTCGAGCCATCATTACAGAAGTTGGAGGCACTAGGGGGTGCACCGCATGATCTATGATGTGGAAGAGGAGCTATGGCATATGCGAATGACATCTCCATCATTGTGGCGGATGAGGGCCAGCTTCCAATGGTGGAAGAGGCAATCAAAAGTTACGAGGTGGTGGCAGGAGCAAAAGTTAACAAGGACAAGTCAATTGGTTTGCAGCTCGGCATCTAGAGGGGCAAGCCAATGCCATCCAATAACGTAGTGGGGTGTTGGACGGAAGGTCCTGTTAAGCTGCTCAGAGTCTGGTTTGGGCCAGACCTCCGAGGTGGCCAGCAAGGTGACTGCTCTTACGCAGATCTGGTCTGGGCGGGCGTTATCTTTGCTAGGAAAGGTGGAGGTGGTGCAGACGTTTATAGCATCGGTTATCAATCAACCGTCTGACTGTGGTGCCTTACCCCGATTTGTGGCTGAACAAGTTGGAGAGAATCCTTTTCCGCTTTTTGTGGAAGGGAGGAAAGCCACTCGTGAAGTGCTCTGTCTGCTGCCAGAAACCGCTAAAGGGTGGGCTAGGGATGCCTTGGCTGAGGATGTGAAAATTCGCATTAAGGTTGAGGCACCTCTGGCTTTACCTGGATGGAGAACAGGTGCGGTCACTGCACGTTCGGTTCTACCTTCCTCAGTTAACGTCCTTAACGGACATTGGTACTTGGATCAAGCAGAGACCTAGTCTGGGGAACTGGCAATTGGAGTGCCGCCAGGCACTTCAGCTACTCTCTCAGGCGGGCAATGCCGGCAACAAGAGTTCCACCGCGGATTTCTATAGTGGGTTAGTGGAGGTTAAGTCTGAAGACGCCTTGGGGGAGACCCTGGGCTATGATGAAAATCAGTTAATCAACCTGTTCCGGAGAACTTTCGGGCCGGGGTATCTGGACAATTACCAGAAATCTCTGGCTTGGCAGTGCTTTCGTGTGGTGCTATCTGTTTGTGATAAACTGTCAAGGCACGGAAGTGCTGTCTTGCCAACATGTCCGAGGTGCGGGCAGGACAGGGAAACCATTTTGCATGCATTTGTGGAGTGTCCGGAATTAATGAGACTGATAGTTTTCGCAGAGCAACTGTTGTCATCGATGGGAAGAGTACTGCTATTAGCTGAATCTATCATCAAGATTGTGTCGCCTCCTACCTTTAACAGGGAAAGGAAGGCTTGCTTTTTCTGCGTAGTAGCCATACTGAAAGAAACGGTATGGAAGACGCGTGTGAGAGGCATAGCGTCGGGTACCTTTGTATCTGGTCAGGAGTTGGTTAACTTTTTTCGTTACCACCTCAGTAATAAGATCAGGCTGCAGAAAAAGTACCTGACATAACACAGATTCATGAGAAGATAGAAGCCTGTGGTGAGGAAGCTGGCAGTGTTTGGCACCAGGTAAGTGGAAGCCAAAAACAGGAAAGAAAAAGCAAGGGGTCTCCCTGGTGGTTGGATGTCTATCCTTCAGAGAAGCCATTACAAATTTCATTAGTAATGAGCAACGCTTAAGTCAAAAGTTATAAACATATTTATTAAATAATTATATTTTTAAATTGTAAATATTTAATCGCTACAGCTACTTCACCCTTTTATGTTTGTCTGTTCCTGTTCATCCCCTCTTTGTAATGCCTTCATGGCAAATATTTATGAAATAAAGTAGCTTGCTTACCCACCACATGGTTCTGGGTTCAGTCCCACTGCGTGGCACCTTGGGCAAGTGTCTTCTACTATAGCCTTGGCCAACTAAAGCCTTGTGAGTGGATTTGGTAGATGGAAATTGTGTTTGTCCCCCCAACATTGCTTGACAACCGATGCTGGTGTGTTTACATCCTCATAACTTAGTGGTTCAGCAAAAGAGACCGATAGAATAAGTACTAAGCTTACAAAGAATAAGTCCAGGGGTCGATTTGCTCGACTAAAGGCATGGCCACTGTCAAGTGAAAGAGTAAAAAAGAGAGTAAAGAGTATTATCTGGCTTTGCTGCCACCATTCTCCCAGGAGGATGAACAGTTCATTCTCCTTTTAAATTACCACTAAACCTGGTCACAAATGACAGTTTAATTTGTAATATAAGTAAAGATTAAGGTTCAGCAGAAGAGTTGTGCCAATGCCACCTTCTTATTTGGGATGAATGCACCATGTCACAATGAGGTGCAATGGAAGCTCTTGGTAAGACCTTACAGGACATCAGAGGCAACAATAAATTTATGGGAGGAGTTACATTAGTTTTATTAGGAGACTTCAGACAGACATTACCATGCATTAAGTCTTCACACCTATGGAATAAAGTGCTGAAATTCTCCTTCAATACTAACGTGCGCGCTTTATTACATGGGGACCAATGTGCAAAACAGTTTTCAACTTGGCTCCTCCAATTAGGGAATGCAAAAGTATCATTTGATGGGAATGGTGATATCAGTTTGGCTCATATTGCTATTATGATGAATTTTCCAGCTGAAATGAAGAACAGGGTATTGCTGGACTTAAGTAATAATCATAATTCACATAAATGGTTGTGTGACAGGGCATTTTTTACTCCAAAAAATGAGACAGTAGCAAGAATTAACCATGAATTAATGAATAAGATTCCAACAATCACTAAGAAGTACAAATCAGTTGATTCAGTCCTTCATGAAAATCAAGTTTCTTAATTCTCTTGAACCATCTGGAATTCCTCCACATAAACTTTTTTGTAGGTAGGAGTTCCAATAATGATTCTAAGAAATTTAGACCTTCCTAAATTATGCAATGGGACAAGGTTGATTGTAAAAACATTATCACCTAATGTGACAGAAGCTACCATCATCATTGGATGTGCCTCTGGGGAAGAAGTTTTCATTCCAAGAATTCCAATCAAACCAACAGACATGCCATTTGAGTTCAAGCAAACACAATTCCCAGTGCGACTTTGCTTTGCAATATCTATTAATAAAATTCAAGGTCAGTCTTTGAAATCTACTGGTTGATTTTCTCATGGTCAACTTTGTTGGTTGCTCCAGGGAGGTTGTTTGCAAGACTTATTTGTCTATGCTCAAAACCAGAAAATGAATGGCTCTCTTCAGGGTGAACCACCATCGGTTATTAACTACCACACTGGTTAATGCCCTGTCTACTAATTCCTCAATCCGGCTACGGTATGCCTCGTAAGTCAAAATAGACTTGTTCAGTTTCCAGTAGCCGGATCCTCTCTTAACTGTACTATCTAAATAGGACTTGAACCTTCTGTCACCACTCATCTGGGTCCACTCCGAGACGTTTGGATGGTCAAGTCTGTAACAATCTGCTAGCTGAAACCGCATGAGCAGATCAACGAGACGTGAGTTTACTTTCCTATAGATTGAGCCTACGCTATCGATGCGTGCATCAACAATACCATTATAGTCACCTAACACCACTAATGTCTTCGACGCCATGAGAAAGTTCTCTAGGCACCGATAAAAATCAGTTTGAAATCCTCTAGCACAAGGTGCATAGATCCCGATCAACCTGAAGGCCTTACTGCTGTATGTCACATCAAGGACGACCAGCCCACCTTCTGGGTCTACATGGACTGTACTTGTCTGCAGAGCCAAGACTTTTTGAACCAGTACTACTGCACCCCCTCGACCTCCGGTCCGGCTAGGAGACATGATTTTCTCATAGTCATTCAGGAGGGGCGAGAGGGCTTGTAGACTGTCCAGCTTGGTCTCTGTAGCAACCATCACATGCATATCGTGTGATCTGAAGTCGTCGAGGAAACAAGCTTGCTTCCACTTCGAGCTCAGACCACGCACATTCAAACACCCAAGGTTAAGTGCAGTCATTTAAAACAAAAGAAAAGCAAGGGTTCTACTTACTCTTTGACTTTTTCTTTTATTGGTGATGCTGGGGCTGACCTCACCACATGTGAGGCAGTCCTTTCCTCCTGCTCTTTCAAATACCACGGAAGGTCCGGGATGTTCATGATGGTCCTCGAATGCCTACCCTTCATTTCATTATACAGTTTTTCTGTTATCCAGGCACATCTCTCTTCCGTGCCTTCAGGCTGTTGCAACAGCTCCACGGTGTGGTGCTTTTTTAATGTGTCCATAATATATTTATCCCTGGTATCAAATTTTACCAACATGGTGGTCAGGAAAATGATATATTCTGGTTGTAGAAGCCGTGGGTGTCATAAAT